>NC_053024.1:73542849-73815135 GCF_003073215.2 Triticum urartu | reverse complement strand
AGCTCGGTTTTGTTGCTAGCAAGGCCGATACCTCTCTGTTCATCTTTGATCATCACGGGGTTATCATATATATGCTCGTCCATGTTGACGACATTGTCTTGGCTAGATCCTCTTCGTCTGCTGTTGAGAAGCTGGTTACCACTCTTTCTGGTTCTTTTCCTGTCAAGGACCTTGGGCGCCTGGAGTATTTCCTTGGTATTGAGGCCACTTATAGTTCTGAGGGTCTGGTTTTGACACAGTTCAAATATGCTCTTGATCTCTTGCACCGGGCCAACATGGAGCAATGTCGGTCTGTTACTACTCCCATGTCTACTTCCGACAAATTGTCTCGAGATCAAGGACAACCGCTGAGCTTCGAGGATACTTACAAGTACAGAAGTCTTGTTGGGGGTCTCCAGTACCTCACTCTGACACGTCCTGACTTGTTCTTTGTTGTTAACAAGGTGTGCCAATACTTGTCACAGCCTACTACCGCTCACTATGAGGCAGTGAAGCGAATTCTTCGATATATCCGAGGCACTGTGTCTACTGGCTTGCGTTTCCGGCACTCCGCTTCTATGGGGCTGAGTATTTTCACTGATGCAGATTGGGCGGATTGTCCAGATGATCGCCGTTCTACGGGCGGTTTTGCCATTTTTCTTGGATCCAACCTGGTCTCTTGAAGTTCTTGCAAGCAACTCACGGTTTCTCGTTCTAGTACCGAGGCAGAATACAAGGCTTTGACCAATGGCACCGCTGAGGCTATTTGGATACAGTCGGTGTTGAAGGAGCTTGGTGTGTTTCTTTCTCACCCTCGTGTTTTGTGGTGTGATAACGTTGGCGCCACATACTTATCTGCCAATCCAGTTTTTCATGCCCTCACAAAGCATATCGAGGTTGATTTTCACTTTGTGCATGAGCGGGTTGCTTTGGGTGCTCTTGATGTTCGGTTCATCTCCACTGGCGATCAGTTGGCTGACGTATTCACGAAGCCTACTACTCAGCTCACACTTCGTCGTTTTCGTTCCAATCTCAACCTTGTTCACGGCGGTTCAGATTGAAGGAGGGTGTTAGAGCTGTATTTTCTATGTATACGTGTATGTGTTGTATACCCGTTGTATTTCCTTGTTGTACAAGTTGATCTATCAATATAAAGAGATGCCAGCCGGTTGGGGCTAACCACGGCAAATAATTCCTTTTGACTAACGTATGATCAGAAGCAATAGCGCCTTTATTATTAAGGGGAGGGGAGATATGGGTACAAAACGGACCAAAGGTGTGACCAGCTGAACAAAGACCCGAGCCCTAAGATACTTCGAGGGATATTACTTTGAACGATGGAAGCCCAACATTTTTGCAATCATTTCAACCACCTCTTTTTTCTACATTAATCCCTTAGGAACACCCATGATTCTTGCCACACACCTTAGTTGCTTGAGGCACGAGAAGCACCTTGATTGATTCCGGATGCGCGTGTACATGATGCACAGTTGCACACGTACACTGAGACCCTGTTTGGTAATCACCCGCTCCCGGAATCCGCGGAGCGGGGTGTTGACGTATAATGTGTTGTCTAATCTCTTTCATCAGATCGGTCTTTTGGTTGCATTGTCTAGAGCATACACTTCTACATAGTATCGAAGCCAAGAGATGTTGAGTTTAAGACCAGGCTGGCGCAATTAAATTGCAGCCCACTTTCGGTTCACGTTTAGGCATGAGGGAGCTACACGTGAGGAGAAGTATTGACGTATAATGTGTTGCCTAGTCTTTTCCATCAGATTGGTCTTTTGGTTGCATTATCTAAAGCATACACTTCTACACGAGGAAATTGCAACTCCGCCATTTTAAACTGCAGCTCCACCAACTCTGCTCCCGGAGTTGGGAAGTGGAGCAATACCGAACAGCCCCTGAGTCACTGATTGATCCGGTCCTGGAAAGATCAAGATGTGGCACAATCTCCGCACAAGAAATCTGCTTTGGTCTCTGTAAGCAACTGTGACAATAGTCATATATGACTTCTACCTTTACCAACACTGCAGCATTTTTTACAAGCCAACATGCAAGAAACTATTCTAAAAAGAATGCAAAAAATAACATTAGAATGCATGCATGCTTCCCGTGCAGGTACATACATGCATAACCTAAAGTCCAATGATAACCAGAAAAGTAGCATGGATCGGCCTCCATTTTTTATTTTTATTTTTGCGGGAAATGTTAATGGATCGGCCTCCATTAACATTAGAATGCATGGATGGGCATCATGATGAAGTAATTTGAAGGAAATGATATTTCAGTTTCTTAACAAAATATGAAAACTGACATAAATGTATAACATATTTAGACATGTATATATACATACGAGGAAATATGATAATTTCAAGCTGAGAAAAATAAACAAATTAAGTTAGACACTACCTAACGGTAACATGCTGTAAAAATGTATCTAAATTATAGCAAATACAGATCGTGAATTATCGCTAGACGGAAGGCTATAGCCGTGCCCTCCAAAGATTTAGATGGTCGTCATATTTTGTATCCTTATTTTCAGGAGATTGTCAATGTGAGTAAGCATCCTCCCATGAACCCACGACTCAGCCTGCAGGCTCACACGGCAGTACAACGAGGCTCTAAGCTGACAAAAAATCTCAGGTGGCATTGGCTCACTATAAACGAAAGAAAAGGCGTCTAAAAATTAAGACAGTGCTACACGCCTGATGGATTTTCATCCAATATTTGTTCGACACTGCTCAACCAACCTGGATCAAATCACTACATCATCTTCGAATCGTGGGATTATAGTGTAGGTTGCAAGCAATACACATAATCTTGTACGCAGATTTTTTTTTTCTGAAAAGGAGGTTGGAGCCCCTGGCCTTTGCATCAATTGATGCACACTGACATTTTCGTTAAAGTTGATGCAAGTTCGCTGCTGCTGAGCCTGACCAACAGCCGGAACAAGAGTTTTCATCCTGGATATGAAGTGTGTTTCAAATGCCATTTTAGCAAGGGATCTTTGTGCTAGTCACGTCTCCCAGTTCTCCACGCTATGCCAGCTCGAGTGAACAGTAAAATTGAAAAAAATTCCAAAAAAATTTAGGAGAAACATTGACAAAAGTTTTAAGTACTTGCAAAAATTCTTCTTGAAATCATATTCCTAGAAGGCGTGGCAAAAAAAATCGGTACTCTGAAAATGCTACTTTCAAAAGCATTTTTTAGCATTGAATTTGTTTTTTTTGCCACGTCTTACAAGAATGTGATTCTATGACGAATGTTTGCAAACACTTAGAACTTTCGTCAATGTTTCTTCCAAAAAAATGGAATTTGTTTACGATTTTTTCGGTTTTTTTTTAATTTTTACTGTTCACCGAGCTCATTTGAGCTCGGGAGCGAAAGGTACTTTCGCATGTTAAGCTTGCACTATTGACTGCGGGTGCATTAGAGAAGGTATGGGTATATAACATTCATCTTCAAAAATAATCTAATTTATGCGTCAAAGTAGAAGTAAGAAAACAAAAAACTAGATGATCGGTACATACCAATGTGGATAGCTTTGTTACAAATAAAGACTGAATATATTGTCTTTTTATGGGTAATAAAGACCGAATATAATACAAGCAACCTCAGAAGCAGGTATATTATTTGTGTGTGTGTGTAATCATAATCATAAGTTTTATTGTTAAAATAATAATAAAACTAAAGCAAGAATGACTAACCTTACAATTATATGTACACATGACCGGAAATCCGTTGGTGCTCCCGGGAGCACGCGCTCTTGCACGCAAAAAGAAAATATTTCAAACTGTGAAAAAAATTCCAAACAAAAATTTGGTGCATACATCTCAATATTATATGTGTGCACGTCAAGTTTTGGAGAAAACCGACATTTTTGCAGCTTGTGTAAAAAAGACAAAAGGATGTCTTGCGAAAAGCATTTTAAACACCGGATTTTGTCTTTTTCACACGCGACATATAATTAGTTGGTTTTTCACGAAACGACTTTGTGAGCATGTACAATATCAAGATGTACGCCTCAAGTTTTTGTTTGGAATTTTTTAACATTTCAAGATATGTTTAAAACACATTTTAAAAACCGGGAGCGCGCACTCTCATGTGCCAAAACGCCGCTCTCCATAACATAACAGTTTAAATCGTCACAACATTAGGGCCCTTTTGATTCGTAGGTTTTCCAAAACGCGGCAATAGGAAAAACATGGAATTAGAGTGAAATGTTGTCTTGAATCCTACAAGATTGTACAAGTGTTTGATTATGCATAGAAAAAACGTACGATTCTTTCAAAGAGGTTTAAGTGAATAGATTGTTTCCTATAAAATCTAGTGCAAATGAATCATATGGAAAAATTCATATGGTTTACAATCCTACGAATCAAACAACCAAGATAAAAAAATTCCTGAGGATTAGAATTCTTCAAAAATCCTTTGAAAATCCTTTGAATCAAAGAAGCCTTTAGTATATGATTGAGATATAGCCTGCACAGGCCACTTTGCTAGCACGTGTAGTGGTTGGTTCACAAGTCACAGACATACAGTGATAGATATGTTACATAATGTGAGGACAAGATATTGCATTATTGCAGATATTAAGGCTTTCTCAGCTTCCCTCTCCCGCTCCCCTCTTGCATCGCCCCCGCGAGGCGATTGGGAGGAATCCCTAGATCATGGCCGGTCCTCCCCGCCCCCTTCCTCCTCCTCCCTCACTGCCGCCAGAGTGCGCGGTTGGGCGAAGCCCAGCCATCATTGATGGTGGCGGAACCTCTGTGTCCTCTCACTCGCATGGGGCCAGCGCTCCGGGCCAGAGCTTGGCATGGGTGCTGGGCACCAAGGTGGAGCGGCATGCAGGCACAGTGACCTTGTGCCTCTGCGGTTATGCGATGGGCAGCAAGGTGGAGGGGCATGCCTAGGGCGCCATTGACGACGGTGTAAGCTGTTGCGGCAGCGCGGCCAGATCTAGGTGTGTAGGCGGAGCGGGCTGCTGGCGTCCACCCCTGCCATGGGCTCGGGTGGTGGTAGTGGAGGCACGGCAGCTGCAGAGCTGGCGAGCGTGTTGGTCGGGCTCTAGTTGGTTCCGAGGGCTGGACGGCGGCGGACGGCGTGCGTTGACATCCCAAGTGAGCATTCTTGGCTGATGGTGATGGTCGATGTGGTCTCCCTTGTCGGTCGACGGGCGGTCGTTGGTGGCCTCGCGTGGATCTATGTCGGCCGCCATGTGGGGCAACACAGGGGGTATCCGGTGGGGGGCTTGCTTCGGTAGACCCCCCCCCCAACAAAACGTAGAAGGGCATAATGGTCATACGGAAGAAACGTATGCCCACCTCCTATCATACCGTATAGACCGACGTCCGTATACCTTGACGAATAAAAAAAACCGCCACACGTGTAGAGGAAAAAAGTCAGCTGCACGATCTTCTCGCCCGTCCGACGTTCACGCACGTCGATCACGCCCAGTTTCTAACTGTGCGATCGCCGCCGACTAAACCCCATCCGACGCCGCATCTGAACGTCGCCGCGGATCCGTCCCGCGTCGACCTACGCCGGCAACGTCTACACCGCGGCCCTCGTCTTCCACGTCGCCGCCGTCTTCCATCTAACCCTCGTCTTGCACGTCGCTGTCGGACAGCTTGTCGGCTGCGACTGACCGCGCTGTCGTCCGCACGCCGCGGATCCGGCCCTGCGTCGACCTACGTCGGCGACGTCTACACCGCGGCCCTCGTCTTCCACGTCGCTGCCGTCTTCCATCTAACCCTCGTGTTGCACGTCGCCGCTGTCTACTCCATGGCAAAAGGTTTGCCATCTAATCTCCTCGTCTAAACCTAGCATGCTAAATGATATGAGTCACACATAGTGATCTAGGGTTTATGGTTGAGTAAACATGCCGTCGCAGCGGCGCCTTCCCGGACGACCGCATGTTGTAGGCGGATAGAGTTGCAGTTGGGCATGATCCACAGTACAAACTTAACATGTGATGAATTCACAATGTTATGCAGTTTGGTCAGTTAGGCGTGTTGCCATGGATGAACAAACCGCATTGACGGGGGATGATAATGGTACTAATAAGGCGACTCGGAATGATAACGATATTTTTAATGAAGATGATGACAGCAGCGACACGATTCTGTGTCGTCATTTGATATCTTGCCTCCGGAGGATTTTGATCATAATGAACATGGCGCAAATAGTGAAAACGTAAGTGCCGTATATTTTGATTTCATCTTTGAACCTGCAATGTATGGCATGGCTAACTATTTCTCTATGTATACAAATTTGCAGGAAGATGTGGATGTTGACAATGTGGAAAATAGTTTACAGGAATCATTCGCGGATAACTTGAGCCAGGTTCGTAGATAGATGTTGTACATCGATGAATATTATGAATTAAATGATAGTAGTTAACATATACATTTTCATATGAATTTTGTAGGAGGAGTCAGATGGTATTAGCAGTGATCACGATGAGGGGGAGATCGACATTGAGGAGGCTCGAAGGCAGCAGCAAATGATGGATACACATTGGAAGGTGATGGCTATGACCTTTCGGTCGCAAGGTGATGCATACATATTCTATAACAATCACGCCAAAGAGAACGGGTTTAGCATCAGAAAACAGAAAGTCAAACGAGGTGCTTCAGGAATGATATGGTACCGGAGATTTCTTTGCTCCAGGGCAGGTAGAAGGCAGAGCAAGTTTATAACCATGGAGGGCCGCAAGCGCAGGCTTAGACCGGAGACTCGTTGCGATTGCGGTGCACATATGGTGGTGAAGCTGGACAGAGAACGTGGTGTTTGGTTTGTCGCGTCATTCGTGGATGATCACAACCACGCGATGGCTAGGCCCGACGAGGTTTGTTTTCTGTGGTCTCACAGACGGATTGGAGAAGGCACGAGGGCAGAGATATTGGCGTTGGAAGCTGCCGGGATAAGAAAGCATATAATAATGGACAACTTTATCAGCAGATACGGTTCGTACGATAAGTGCGGGCTTATCAGGAGGGATATTTACAATCTTTGTTGCAGAGAAAAATGAAGCTCATAGCAAAAGGTGACGTAGAGACGGCAGTTGGCATTATGAGGAGCAGGAAGGAGAAGGTGTTGGGGAACGTAGCAGAAATTCAAAATTTTCCTACGTGTCACCAAGATCTATCTATGGAGTCATCTAGCAATGAGGGAGGAGTGGATCTACATACCCGTGTAGATCGCGCGCGGAAGCGTTCAAGAGAACGGGGTTGATGGAGTCGTACTCGTCGTGATCCAAATCACCGATGATCCTAGCGCCGAACGGACGGCACCTCCGCGTTCAACACACGTACGGAGCAGCGACGTCTCCTCCTTCTTGATCCAACAAGGGGGGGGGAGAGGTTGATGGAGATCCAGCAGCACGACGGCGTGGTGGTGGAAGTAGCGGGATTCCAACAGGGCTTCGCCAAGCGCTGCCGGAGGAGGGAGATGTGTCATGGGAGGGAGAGGGAGGCGCCAGGGCTTAGGTATGGTTGCCCTCCCTTTCCCCCACTATATATAGGGCCAAGGAAGAGGGGGGTGCAGCCTTGGCCCTTCCTCCAAGGAAGGGTGCGGCCAGGGAGGAGTCCCTCCTCCCCAAGGCACCTCGAAGGTGCCTTCCCCCTTTAGGACTCTTCCTTCTCTCATCTCTTGGCGCATGGGCCTCTTGGGGCTGGTGCCCTTGGCCCATATAGGCCAAGGCGCACCCCCTACAGCCCATGTGGCCCCCCGGGGCAGGTGGCCCCACCCGGTGGACCCCCGGGACCCTTTCGGTGGTCCCGGTACAATACCGGTGACCCCGAAACTTGTCCCGATAGCCGAAATAGCACTTCCTATATATAATTCTTTACCTCCGGACCATTCCGGAACTCCTCGTGACATCCGGGATCTCATCCGGGACTCCGAACAACTTTCGGGTTACCGCATACTCATATCTCTATAACCCTAGCGTTACCGAACCTTAAGTGTGTAGACCCTACGGGTTCGGGAGACATGCAGACATGACCGAGATGACTCTCCGGTCAATAACCAACAGCGGGATCTGGATACCCATGTTGTCTCCCACATGTTCCACGATGATCTCATCGGATGAACCACGATGTCAAGGACTTAATCAATCCCGTATACAATTCCCTTTGTCTAGCGGTACGATACTTGCCCGAGATTCGATCGTCGGTATCCCGATACCTTGTTCAATCTCGTTACCGGCAAGTCTCTTTACTCGTTTCATAACACATCATCCCGTGATCAACTCCTTGATCACATTGTGCACATTATGATGATGTCCTACCGAGTGGGCCCAGAGATACCTCTCCGTTTACACGGAGTGACAAATCCCAGTCTCGATTCGTGCCAACCCAACAGACACTTTCGGAGATACCTGTAGTGTACCTTTATAGCCACCCAGTTACGTTGTGACTTTTGGCACACCCAAAGCACTCCTACGGTATCCGGGAGTTGCACAATCTCATGGTCTAAGGAAATGATACTTGACATTAGAAAAGCTTTAGCATACGAACTACATGATCTTGTGCTAGGCTTAGGATTGGGTCTTGTCCATCACATCATTCTCCTAATGATGTGATCCCATTATCAATGACATCCAATGTCCATGGTCAGGAAACCGTGACCATCTATTGATCAACGAGCTAGTCAACTAGAGGCTTACTAGGGACATGGTGTTGTCTATGTATCCACACATGTATCTGAGTTTCCTATCAATACAATTCTAGCATGGATAATAAACAATTATCATGAACAAGGAAATATAATAATAACTAATTTATTATTGCCTCTAGGGCATATTTCCAACAGAAGGACCCTGAGTTTTTTTTGAGTATGTGCGTGACAAGGAAGGGCGACTAAAGAGTATGTTTTGGTCTGATGCACAGTCACGGAGGGACTATCAGGACTACGGAGATGTGGTTGTGTTTGATAGCACGTATAAGATGAACAGATATGGTATGCCGTTCGTCCCCTTTGTCGGAGTTAACAACCACCGTTGCACCACAGTGTTTGGATGTGCCATAATTGCTGACGAGACGGAAGGGACATATGTGTGGCTGCTGCAGACATTTATGAAGGCAAACTGCCAGGTGAAGCCAAAGTCAATAATCACAGATGGTGACGCTGCAATGATCCGGGCTATTCGGACTGTGCTTTCAGATGTTTTCCATCGTCTTTGCTCCTGGCATATCGAGAAAAATATGCAGAGGCACCTGCATTACAAGTCACTGGATGAGTTCAGATCGCTCCTATGCTATGCCACCTCTCAAGCGAACTTTGAGCAGAGATGGACCGCTTTCTATAATAAGTGGAATACGGATAGAACTAAAGAGCGCTTGACAGGATGTACAGGAAGAAGAGACTTTGGGCAGCTTCATATCTTTCCGATGGTTTTTTCCTTGGTATGCGAAGTAACCAGAGAAGCGAAAGCCTCAACTCCTGCCTTCACCTACACCTGGACTACGGTATGACAATAATTGATTTGGTTGTGCATTATGAGAACTGTATAGTTCGCCTGCGTGAGAATGAGGCGTACGATGACTGTGAGGCACACCAAAAAGAACCACCGTCGGTTACTGAATATAAGGCACTTGAGGAGCATGCCGCCAAAGTATTCACACCTGCTAATTTTTACATCCTGCAAGATGATTTGCACAAGATGGGTCAGCTGGAGATATTTGAGACGCTCGTGGGAATTGAGCGTCAGACATATATGGTGACATGGAAGGATAACCACAAGTTCATGTATAATGTTGTTTATGAACCAGGTAACTCAGAAGAAACTATAACATGCAGTTGTCTTAGGATGGTTCGGAAAGGCCTGCCATGCAAACACATTCTTTTTGTTCTCCATCATCTGAGCATAACTAAAATACCAAAGTGTTGTGTCCTTCATCGGTTGTCAAAAAATGCGAGAGATGGATTGCCTGTGCAGCGGAAGAGTGATATGTTTGGATGGGGTTGGTCAGGGCCATTAGAGAGAGACCGGTATAGTCAAATAAGCACAAAAACCGCAGAGGCAGCTCATGTTGCAGCAAATGATCCCTTCTTGTTTGACGAGTTGATGAAGTGTCTAGACAACATAATAGTGCAGAAAAAGATACCAGAGGAGGAACTTATAGGAAGTAGAAGGTATGCTAAGCTTAAGAAGGAGGCAAGTCAAGCGCAACAAGTTGAGCCTGGTATTGGTGATCCTGAGAAAGTTTCGACGAAGGGTGCACCTAAGAAGGGGCGGTCAAAGGGGGGCCCCAATGTTACAAAGAATGGTAGGCCAAAAGATTTTACAGAGAAAAAAAGTGGTCCTTTGTGCAGTCTGTGTAGTCTACCAGGTCATAACAAGGCTACATGTCGAAAAAACCAGAAGTAAGATGCTACCTTATTATTTTTTGTTATGTTGGTTCTTCGGTTTTACAAACTATATTTTCTCATCCATATTTTTATGTTATGTTCAGGAATTGGGCGTAGAGAAGCATCTTGCTATGTTGGAAGAATAAAAACAGTCGCATGAGTCTAGTCCGAATAAACTATGTTGTTTCTTGTTCGTACTTGTGTGGCAGAAAACTTTATGTCTCGATTTATTTATGTGTGATGAAAATACTTATGTGAACATATGTGATATGACACATCATATTTGTTTAATGAATTGCCATCTTATTTGTACTGCTATGTGAAAGAGTTCACAGTTTTAATATGCTGCGTTTTTGTTACTGTACCTGTTGCAAAAAACATGGCCGACCGTTGTTGTGCAAAAAAACATAGCCGACCGTCGTTGTGCAAAAAAATGCCCGACCGGCTGCTGGACCGCAAGTTGGGCTATATTCCCAATCCAAATCAAGCCAACGAGGCGACTCGGGAGGTCCATATAAAGCCCATCAAGGGCCCAGCAGCCGGGTCCAACAAGGCGGCAATTTCAAGCAGTACTAGCAGAGGAGTTCGACCTGTGTAGCACGCCGGAATATTTAAGCTGGTCCTCACCCCCGTCAGCTTCCAAGGTGGGACTAAACTCCTTCGTCGGGCGCGCGAGACGACGATGACTGGGCCGGGGAGGGGCGAGGCTGGCCCTGTCGTACTGGGCCGACATGGGCCGGGTGGCGACGTTGCAAGAAATGGATCCTCGTTAGCGTTGCGTCGACCGCATCGCCTTATTTAATCCCACCTCGCCAACGGAAGGGCGCACCGACCGGCTTAAATAGCCGCGTCAGCTGTTTCTCTCGAACTCCTCTGTTACAAGCTCCTTGTCAGCCCCGTTGGCCTACTTGTGGGCCCTTGTGAGGTCCGCATCGACCGCCCGAGTCGCCTATCGGCTAGATTTTGGTTGGATGCACAGTCCCTGGGTCTACAAGGGAAGGTCGGGCTGTTTTTTTTTCTAGTCAAATTTTTTTTAGCAAACGAGGAGGCGTCCGCCTGCATTTATATGTGCATCTAAGAACCAACAAACGGCGGCTGGCATTATCATCACATAATAATATTGCACATAAAGCAAGCCGTCTGCCTCCATTTATATGAAACTCTACGAGCCAGCAGACGGCGGCATCATCATCACATAAGCATATAGCACATAGCAGCTTAACATATATAGTTGGAAAATAAATATTGTAGCTAGTACCGACGACGGCACCTTTATTTAGTTGCAGACGTGCGTAATCATGCCCATTACAATAAGAAATGTCATAATATCAAAATTGTTCCTAGTGCCGTCAACGGCACATTTATTTAGTTGCGATAATAAGAAAAAGAATGTTCTCGTAGCCAAAAACCCATCAACAAACTAATTCTTGTCCATGATCTTCAAAATCTTCTCTTTCACAGTTTCCATCGTGTTGCACTCTCAAAAAAGTATTTCAGCTAGAATGCGTCCCCTTGAAGCATTCACCTCAGCTTGATCAAACTCAAATATCCATTCATCTCCGTTCCAGTTTTGAATGCATTTCACCACAAACAGACCACAAGAAACTCTGTAAAAAACCTCGAGTTAGGCATTGCTGTGTAAGAGAAGTACTTAGAACTTAAACAGTTGAACATACCCATCCTTTTGTAACGGCATATCGTACTCATTTATTGGCCACGAAGATACGTCTGGATGTTCCGTTTCTACAAGGGAGTTCACCTCCAAGGTATCTTTAGCTATTTCTGCCCTCTGAAATATAGATGTGAAGTTCATATGAAGTACATAACTAATTAGTACTATCTATCTTGTTACATGTAAAGAAAGAAGCTTACCAGCTGGCTTATTTTTTTAAGAACTGCCTTGCTGCATTTACCAGTAGAATTTAAAACTTGAAGCTCTTTTTTCTTGTTGTGCATGAGAACTGTTATCCAGTGACTTTCTTCCACATGAAAAGGAAAGTATGCCTACAACAAAGTTTAGTCAAGTTCTTGGACACACAATTAGTTATGTACTACGAAGGATCATACAAATGTGAAATACCTTATCTGTAATGAAATACTCCTCATTAACTCTAGACACCATTTTATTTTGGTTTGTGAAATGCTCCATAAAATGGTGCTTAGAGTTCTTAACCTTTTCTTCAGCACGAAGAATAAGCCAGTGTGACACCCAAGATGATAAAATGTGACAGTCAGGACGAGGATTATGGGTCTGCATATGGTTGCAATAACTATTGATGACCTGAAAATAACATAACAGCAATACTCCTCTTAGAAAAAATTAAATATGACATGTACAACTTCATATAATTGTTGTAATACTTACACCGCCATGCAACCATTTTACGCAATGATGGCTTGAAGCATATCAGGTGTACATGTTTCCCCAGCAATTCCTATCATGTGCACGACAGTTTTCCTACTAAGCTTCGCCGAGTCTGATAGTGTCTTGATATAAACCTTCACGGACTCTATGTGATCCTCAGTAATGTAATCAGTATTAATCAGAACGTCTCTTATACCAAACAAACCTAAAATATAATCAAACAATGAGTAAATAAATTGTGCATGGAAGAAATGAAATATCTTCAAAACAAAGTACATAACACTTACTTTTCTTTGGACGTTTACGTCCACCGATCTGCTGGAAGGGTGAAAGAATATGCTTTGACTTTTTTCTCTTGCGTTTCCCTTCATTCTCCTCAGTGCCACTTTCTTTCGCATTCCCATCATTCTCCTTAGTGCCACTTTCTTTCTCATTCCCATCATTCTCCTTAGTGCCACTTTCTTTCGCTTTTTTAATAAGTGTGTTCAGACTATCCATACTAATCTCCTCAGATTTATCGGCGCTAGACCCGTCTGAGACTGCATTTATATTCTTGGGGGTTGAAGTAACTGCTGGAAAGTCATTCGTGCGTACCGTTGCAAAAGATGGGTCGGTTGAATTACCATTCTCGTCAATAACGAAGGGGTCCCCTTCATCTCCTGTACCGGGTGTGTTGAGATGCATACCTTTCTCATGTGCGGACTTCTTCCCGTTCCCATTGGTGAAGGATGCCTCCACCCCGTTGTCCATATCGTCCTTTGCAGGAGTTGATTTTACATCTGGAAAATATTTGACGGACCATACCTCCTCATCCAGTTCTCACTGTGCTCCACAAACTCAACATCACTAAACCCTCTATTTGTCTTGAAGACAAGACCTTTGTTCTCCAGCTCCTCCAGTATTATCTGCAATAACACATGGGAAGCAGTAAGTACATGCAAAGAATATGAATAATCTCATGTAATTTGAATAACACATCACTAATTACCTCAGCACATTTTTTAGGGACAAGGCGAATTTCTTTCTGCATGTCTTTGATGCTTTTCATAATTTGATCTAAGGTCGTGTCCTTGCTCGATGAAGCCTCGTCTCTATTATCCTTCCTTTTCCGCGAACGACCTGTTCTATCAACTGGCTCAGATTCTTCCTCCACAAATTTCCCCTCTTGAGCAATTATCATCTGTCTGTGCTTCTCACTTATTATGTCATCAACCTGTGCCATGTTAAATCATTTTAAATTACTCACCATGAAAAACGTTCCATAACTCCATGCATGCAAACCATAAATACTTACCCTCCCATTCCCGCGGCCGTACGATGTGTCGTACGCATCACGCTTCATAGCCTCGACTTCTGGCCAGTTAAGCATCAACGGATACTCATGCGCCAGTGGATCAAAAGTCTCTTCATCAAGTGGCCGCACTTTCTCCCAAAACAAGTACTGCATGAACATGAAATATATTAGCAATCTTAACAGTCCAGACTATAGTTCGAAATAACATATATAACATACAATTTACCTGTATGAGAGCAAGGTTTCCCACTGGCCATGTAAAATTTGTACGATCCAATAAAGTCTTCGTGATGCCATCGACGCAAACGCGTAAAGTAAACGCGTTCCAGTTAAATGATTTAATGCTCTCCACATCCTCCACTAGCTTGTAAAAAGCATTAGGAACTTCTACCGTGGAGTGTGGTGCAAGAATAGTGCCTAGAAGAACCAACATAATTCGACGCAGGAAATCATCATCATACAATCCACTAGTGGTGATGTCCTGTATAAGCTGGTCTATCATTATTTCATTCGTACTCGAATCTATGAAACGACTCGGCACCTTCACTTTTGCCTTTAGCCCCCCTTTACCTAAAGCTTTCATGGCATCTCTGCCCTTGTTCACTAGGCCAAAAATATCAAACACATCTTCAGCGCGCAATGATATCGCACCGTTTCTTGATGGCATAATGAACCTTTCTGTGTCCACTGCGTATGATTTAATCATAAACTTTAGCAGGCACTTGCGCATGAGCACACTAGGAATCATCAACATTTGTCCTAGTCTAGTGCTTGCAAATCGTTTTTTTACCTAGAGGTCAGTTTGCTGACGAGGAGACACCACTTCTCAACAGAACAGAAAATCTGTCCGTAGTCCTCCATCACTACGAATAGGAGCAAATAACATATTAGCTACTTTTCATGTGTACATGATGAACATGATGATTGCATCGTTGAAAAAACATAAAAATTACCTCCCACCAGTACGGCCGTCGGTGGCCGCGGCGGGGGGGGGGGTGTGCTGGTGGTGATGATGACGCCGACTGCGTGTTGTGGAACCGCGGCCGCCTACGTCAGAATCTTCGGCTGACGTGATGTAGACGGACGACCACGTTGGATGGCGTGCTGTCGATCGGTGGACGGCGGATTTAATGTTTTCCAACGGCGGCGGACGGACGGCGGATAAGGTGTTCTCCACCGGCGGCGGACAGACGGCGGAGTGGCGTCACGGGGCCAGAAGGGGTGGATGGACGGCGGCGTGCTGAAGAGGACAGGGTGAGGGGTGTCAGGGGATCGGGGGCAGATGGCGGCGTGGGTTAGGGCTTGGGGCAGGGCGTCGTGGGTGACGAGGGCATATGGCGGCGGGCGTGCCAGGTGCTAATCACGATAGATTCGGTTGGGCCAGCGTCGCTTCTGTCTCCACTGCCGTACGCAATGATTGGGCCGGGCCCCAGACGACACGGGTTGATTAGCGTCGGCGTGCAGTAGTCTATGCATGGTCATATCTTATGATATTTTTTTAACTTCAAACGGAAAACAAATTATTTTTAAATATGGTTCCCAACTACGGTTTTTTTTTCTACTCCGTCAACGTCATGACACTTTTTCCAAACGTTGCCATCACCATCCACAGCACACACGCCAATTCTCGTATTTTTCCGGCGCTCAGCGCATTTTCTAGGGTTTTCCAGGTCGAAAATCGCAAAAATACTGCCCGGACGTGACGCAACGTCCGTTTTGTGTCCGTTTTCCTTCCAACCTTGCGTGGGGGCCTACGTTGGCCGTGCCCACATGTACACACACTTTGGTGCAATTGCATGCATGCGATCACGTAGCCCCAGTGCAACCAGCTACTTCTTGGTCTGCCGGGGAGGGGGTTCCCAACTACGGTTTTTTTTCTACTTCGTCAAACGTCACGACACTTTTTCCACACGTTGCCATCACCATCCACAGCACACACGCCAATTCTCGTATTTTTCTGGCGCTCGGCGCATTTTCTAGGGTTTTTTAGGTCGAAAATCGCAAAAACACTGCCCGGAAGTGACGCAACGTCCGTTTTGTGTCCGTTTTCGTTCCAACCTTGCGTGGGGGCCTACGTTGGCCGTGCCCACATGTACGCACACTTTGGTGCAATTACATGCATGTGATCACGTAGCCCCAGTGCAACCAGCTACTTCTCGGTCTGCCGGGGAGGGGGTTCCCAACTACGGTTTTTTTTTCTACTCCGTCAAACGTCACGACACTTTGTCCACACGTTGCCATCACCATCCACAGCACACACGCCAATTCTCGTATTTTTTCCGGTGCTCGGCGCATTTTCTAGGGTTTTCCAGGTCGAAAATCGCAAAAATACTGCCCGGACGTGATGCAACGTCCGTTTTGTGTCCGTTTTCGTTCCAACCTTGCGTGGGGGCCTACGTTGGTCGTGCCCACATATACGCATACTTTGGTGCAATTGCATGCATGCGATCACGTAGCCCCCGTGCAACCAGCTACTTCTCGGTCTGCCGGGGAGGGGGTTCCCAACTACAGTTTTTTTTCTGCTCCGTCAAACGTCACGACACTTTTTCCACACGTTGCAATCACCATCCACAGCACACACGCTAATTCTCGTATTTTTCTGGCGCTCGGCGCATTTTCTAGGGTTTTCCAGGTCGAAAATCGCAAAAACACTGCCCGGAAGTGACGCAACGTCCGTTTTGTGTCCGTTTTTGTTCCAACCTTGTGTGGGGCCTACGTTGGCCGAGCCCACATGTACGCACACTTTGGTGCAATTGCATGCATGCGATCACGTAGCCCCAGTTGCAACCAGCTACTTCTCGGTCTGCCGAGGAGGGGTTTCCCAACTACGGTTTTTTTCTACTCCGTCAAACACCACGACACTTTTTCCACACGTTGCCATCACCATCCACATCACACACGCCAATTCTCGTATTTTTCCGGCGCTCGGCGCATTTTCTAGGGTTTTCCAGGTCGAAAATCGCAAAAATATTGCCCGAACGTGACGCAACATCCGTTTTGTGTCCATTTTCATTCCAACCTTGCGTGGGGGCCTACGTTGGCCGTGCCCACATGTACGCACACTTTGGTGCAATTGCATGCATGCGATCACGTAGCCCCAGTGCAACCAGCTACTTCTCGGTCTGCCGGGGAGGGGGTTCCCAACTACGGTTTTTTTTCTACTCCGTCAAACACCACAACACTTTTTCCACACGTTGCCATCACCATCCACAGCACACACGCCAATTCTCGTATTTTTCTGGCGCTCGGCGCATTTTCTAGGGTTTTTCAGGTCGAAAATCGCAAAAACACTGCCCGGAAGTGACGCAACGTCCGTTTTGTGTCCGTTTTCTTTCCAAATTTGCGTGGGGGCCTACGTTGGCCGTGCCCACATGTACGCACACTTTGGTGCAATTGCATGCATGCGATCACGTAGCCCCAGTGCAACCAGCTACTTCTCGGTCTGCCGGGGAGGGGTTCCCAACTACGGTTTTTTTTTCTACTCCGTCAAACATCACGACACTTTTTCCACACGTTGCCATCACCATCCACAGCACACACGCCAATTCTCATATTTTTCCGGCGCTCGGCGCATTTTCTAGGGTTTTCCAGGTCGAAAATCGCAAAAATACTGCCCGGACGTGACGCAACGTCCGTTTTGTGTCCGTTTTCGTTCCAACCTTGCGTGGGGGCCTACGTTGGCCGTGCCCACATGTACGCATACTTTGGTGCAATTGCATGCATGCGATCACGTAGCCCCAGTGCAACCAACTACTTCTCGGTCTGCCGGGGAGGGGGTTCCCAACTACGTTTTTTTTCTGCTCCGTTAAACGTCACGACACTTTTTCCACACGTTGCCATCACCATCCACAGCACACACGCCAATTCTCGTATTTTTCTGGCGCTCGGCGCATTTTCTAGGGTTTTTCAGGTCGAAAATCGCAAAAACACTGCCCGGAAGTGACGCAACGTCCGTTTTGTGTCCGTTTTCATTCCAACCTTGCGTGGGGGCCTACGTTGGCCGTGCCCACATGTACGCACACTTTGGTGCAATTGCATGCATGCGATCACGTAGCCCCAGTGCAACCAGCTACTTCTCGGTCTGCCGGGGAGGGGGTTCCCAACTACGGTTTTTTTTCTACTCCGTCAAACGTCACGACACTTTGTCCACACGTTGCCATCACCATCCACAGCACACATTCCAATTCTCGTATTTTTCCGGCGCTCGGCGCATTTTCTAGGGTTTTCCGGGTCGAAAATCGCAAAAACACTGCCCGGACGTGACGCAACGTCCGTTTTGTGTCCGTTTTCGTTCTAACCTTGCGTGGGGGGCTACGTTGGCCGTGCCCACCTGTACGCACACTTTGGTGCAATTGCATGCATGCGATCACGTAGCCACAGTGCAACCAGCTACTTCTCGGTCTGTCGGGGAGGGGGTTCCCAACTACGGTTTTTTTTCTACTCTGTCAAACGTCACGACACTTTTTTCACACGTTGCCATCACCATCCACAGCACCCACGCCAATTCTCGCAATTTTTTAACCCTCGACGCATTTTCTAGGGTTTCCTAGGCTAAAGTACCCTACACTGATGTCCGGACACACACTGAGCTACGTGTGTTTCCTGTCTGATTTCGTTCATATCGTGCATGTAGGACTACATTCGGGATGCACACACACTCACAAAATTTTGTTCTGTTACATGCATGCAATCACGTACTTTAGCGTCCTTACTATTTTATTATGTTTTACCATATTTTCGTGTACAAATTCATCATCAAATCAAAACTCTTGAATGAAAAGGACAAAAGAAATTTCACTTAAATTTCATTCAACATAGATAAAATATTTTACATAGTCGAGCGAACTCGATGATTACAACTTCATACATAAAGTCTACTACTTAGGCTTACAACGACATAACCAAATTAAATAAAAAACACAGTAAAAAAACTACTCGTTGTCGCTATCAACGAGGTCAATCACGGCCGGGCCGTCGCCGCCGTCATCGTCGCTGCTGGACCGGTTGGCGAGGTCGTCCCAGTCCACCGGATCGTCGTCGGAATCCTCCTCCTCCGTCGGCGCCTGCTGCCACTCCGCCGGTGCCTGCTCCCACTCCTGCTGCCACTCCGGCGGCACCTGCTACCACTCCGGCGCCGCCATCGCCGCCTGCTGCGCCGCCATCGCCGCCTGCTGCGCCGCCTCGGCCGCCCGGATTGCGGCCGCAATCTCGGCGGCCTCCATCGCCTCCGCCGCCGCCGCTGCAGCCTCCGACGCCCGTACGGCCACGTGGTACCCCGGTGTGTCATCCGGGTCACCGTCCTCGCGGAGGATGACCTGCTCCGGCGGCAAGTCTATCCCCGGCGGCGAGGGAGCGGCGGCCGGCGCGGGCGCCGGTGCCGGGTGCACACCGTGGCCGCCGCCACGTCTGTGGCGATCGTGCGGTGGAGGCGGTGCGCGAAGACGGCCGCTGCGGCCCGTCAGGTCGGGGGTCTCGCCGGCCGCCGCAAGGCGGAAGGCGGCCATGACCTCCCAATAGTCCTTCCCGCACCAAAACCGCTTCCGGCCTTCGATATTATGCCGGTCGCCGCTGTGGTTGCGGAGCTCCTCCTCCGTCGCGCCGGGACCCGGCGTCGCGTAGCTGTCGGCGTCGATCTTCCAGTTGCGTGGAAGACGGCAGCCCGGCGGCACAAGGAGGCAGTAGCGGTGGAGCTCCAGCGTCTCCGGCACACCGATGCTCGTCGGCCATGCGCCGGGGACGTCACCGTCGGCGGCGCCGCCGCCGGTGCTCCTGCTGCCGCGGAAGAACGACATCGGGTGCGGGCAGGCGGCGACGGGCGTCGGTGGGATGGGTGTGGGCGGGGGCGGGGGAGGAGGCGGGCAGGCGACAGCACGATGGGACGGGCATGGGCGGGGCATCGCCGTTTTATAGCGGGGCGGGGGAGGAGGCGGGCGGGCGGCAGCACGGCTATTAACACCGGCGCGTTAATGACCGCGCGGCAGGCGAGGCGACGTTTGACCATCGGGCGCCGCGAACGGCGCGTCCGGAGGGGGCACGCCAGGCGGCGGGCCGGTCGGGTGGCAGGCCAGGCGACAGCGGCAGCGGCGGCGCGGCAGGCGAGGAGCCGACAGCGACGGCAGGCGGCAGCGGTGGCGTCCGGCAGGCGCGGCGGCAGGCGGCAGCGGAGGCGTCCGGCAGGCGGCACGCGCGTGCAACCGCCTACGTGCATGCGCGCCTCGGGCACCGTGATTGGCGGACGGGTGCGGGCTGGCGTGCGGTCGGGGGACATGGGCGGGTGGGGACGCGACGGGTGCGGCGCGACACGTTGACTGCGGGGACTGCCGCCGTGATCGCGGGCGGGCACGTCTGCATGCCTGCCACGTCACCAAGCGCGTGCGGTCGGCCGGTTTAATTTTTTTTCCCTCCCGGGTGGGTGGGCTGTATTCATATACATATTGCTTCGCCTGTTTTTTTTTGCGGGCGGTCGGGCCGGCGGGGGAAGCTTTTTCAAAATATGCCCATCCTGCCCTTTGTTATGAAGGGGTATTGGGCAATCTCGGCCGTCCTTGTGTTTACAGGGGGTCTACCGAAGCGGAAGTGATCCGGTGGGGAGGTTGGCAAGAGGGATGGGATGCGCTGACGTGGTTAGGCCACCCATCGCCGGCACAGGGGTGTCCGGTCCCCTTCCTCCCCCCTTTCCTTGGCCGAGTGTGTGTTGATGCAATTCTAACGATGTTCGAGGCGGGGCGTCTGTTGCTGTTCTGTCAATCGGGGGTCGCCATTTGGACCAAAGTCAAATGACTTTGGTTGGTCTCGGGTGTGTCTGGATGTAGGGCAGTGATCATGGCGGCAGGGTTCGTGACATTCATGAGAAGAGCGTGTGTCTCAGGTGAGGACATGCAGCCATGGCCACGCGGGTGGCATGCTTGCTGGTGTTCAACTTAGCATTGGTGCGATGGAGGGTGTGAGTGTAGGGGTGCATTACTTGCCTGGTTTTTGACCTGGTCGGCAGCCGCGGACGTCGTTTTCTTCTTGAAGGCCCCGTCGTGGTTGTTCTGACTCACTTCATGATGTTTCGGATGAAATTTTGATCTTCGGGATTGGACGGTGGCGGCACTCCATTGGCATGCCCTTCTTGGAGGCACGGTCTTGGAGTCTATGCCCCGTCGTTGTCTGTCTCACCTCTCCTCGGTGGCTAGCTCATGGTGGAGGTCTCTATCGGCTCCACTTCTTGGTGCATCCGTAGTTTACTTGGTGGTCAATGGGGTGGTGTGGCGGTGCCCGACACCTTTGTATCTTTCCTTGGGTGGGTGTGTTGTGTGTGGTGGTGGCGTGTGTTTGTATTGGTTTGTTTGATAGCCATTGCTTTATATATAAAGCGGGGCGAAAGCCTTTTTCAATAATGAGCGGACAAATTTATGTTAGGTCTCAGGTTTCATCCAACATGTAATATTTAGTCCAGTAGAGCGATCAACTTGCTAAGGTTTTTCTCAATGACAAGCCTGGGCAATACCAGATAATCTGCTAGGTATGTTTACTTTTCTATTTTGTTTTGTTGTTAATTCTAAGCAGTACTGAAAATTTATCTTTCTTCATTGGCAGAGCGAATAAATTTATTGATGAACACCTTGTGTACAGAGACTGGAAGCATGAATAAGAAAAATGTGCTTGCAATACATTCTCTGAGATGTTGGAGTTGCTATATATTCTTGAAAGATTACATGAAATGTATAGGCAATTTTATAGGTTCGTTCTTTATTTGTGTGGTTGAAGGAAGTACACCATGTTTTTGCTGAAACCTAGAGAGCACTTGATATGCAGAAAGAGCAAAGCGTGCATATTATCATCAAGCAATTAAATTGTATTAGACATAGCTATTTTTTCAACCCTTTATGCTAATTTATACATCCAGCACAACTATCAGACGATAAGGTGGCTTGAGAAGCCATGCTTGCATTATGTATCATCAGAACCAATGGTGACAGTTCTCTAAGTTGCACTACCATAGCACAATTCTTAGTTCTTTAGGAATTTATATTATTCAAATATACAGTACATCCTAAGCTGGTATAATAGGATCTTGAGTCTCAAAGTGTTCCGTGAATCTTATATCTGATGTTTTGTGTGTTGAGGAAACTCCTGTGCATTTTCCACTATGTGTCACTGTAACATGTATATTACATCTAGCAACCGCTTAACTACACTCACATGCATTTGCATTTTCACCGGTTCTTAAAGACTGTTTTCGATAAAGCTTACCTAACGACTTGAACCGTGTGCTTAATAACAAACAAACTACAACCAAAAATAAGAAGTCCCTACAGATTTACAATATATGTGAATATATAAGAATGTGTATTCCCTCTATTTTTGTTTAAAGGCCACTATGAAAAATACATTTTGTAGCTATACAAGGTCACCAACAGTAATAGAGGCAAAATTTGATGACATTGCCTCGTACTAGCAACTCATGATTTAACTACTCGCATGCATGCGGTGGATGATAATCGTCTACTCAGCTACTTCCTTCCACACATCCGCTCATTTTCCTCTAATCAACATTTACACTATTAATTAACCCGGTACACGAGAAGACAAGTTGGCTTGCAAAGCAGGCATTAATTTTACCTCGGTGCTTATAGTTTGAGTTTGTGTCCTTGTATATAGAAATGGACGGAGTATTACAAATGATATGCTTAAGAACTTGCATGTGCATGTGCACGGGCCACTTTGCTAGTTAGTTTGATAACTAGAATGAGAGTGAGTGTGTGCCTTTTGTGGTGGTTCAAAATAAATTGGTGGAGTCGCTTGCGGAATTTGTCCCTAGGCAATTGGATACGATAAAATAATCAATCTACATATTTGTAGTTTATATATGGGAGAGGCATGTGCTTACATGCTGCAAAATTCATTGACTCACATGTACTTAAGATTTGAACCCTTAGCAAACATCCACAAATACTAAGAAATTGTTAAGTTAATCCCAACCATAGCATTAAGTTCTAGGGGTCCTCCTGACCCATGCATCATAACTCCTTTACTCTGGATTGATTGGCACTCCGTCCTCCTTACATAGATTCATCATTGCACATTAATAACACTCAAGTGTGATCCAACATATGTCTGCACTCATATATTTGTACAAGAGGACAGAACTATATCATGGCATACAATTCATATCAATAATAAAGACAACCAATGCCACATGACAAAACAAAACTACTGAGACATAATGGTAGTGAAATAAATCGTTGTATAATAATTCATCACATAAAACACCATGTTTAATTAGGGTATTATAGAGGTTCGTGGATGCATGGACCGTTGTATAGAGGAAGAAGATGCGATGGAGATGGTGGTGAACTCGTTGGAGAGGGTGGTGGTGATGACAGTTCCCCCGACGCCACCGGAAGAGAGAGGTGAAAAATACACCCCCCCCCCCCCCACCACCACCACCACCACCATGGCTCCCATACATTTCCACTTGGAACCTCGAGAGAACTGCTCATTCTTCATGTACTGCTCGAACATTTTGAACCATCTTTGATTGAAATTTCTGAACGGCCTCGGGAAACATGTGCAGGTGGGCCATTCGTCAGTCGAGCCTCCGAATGACTTCTGGTAAGACCCTTCAAGTTGTTTGAAAGTTTCCACCTATATGATGATTCTGAGATGATCATTCAGGAGTTTTGAGCTTTGTTAGAAAAGTGTATAAAGGTCAAAAAAATTAGCCAGCCTATATATACCCCCACCTATCCCATTAGCCACAAGAAGCAAAGTCCATCCATATCTTATTTTCTGAGAGAGAACTACATCAACTTTCAAGCCACTCCTTTGAGCTCTAATATCTTCCTCCATGCTTTCCACTCCTACCTCTCCGGCCAAAGGTTCATCTAGAGAGTGTTTTGAGTGTAAATCATTTGTAAATGTGTATATAATTCTCAAACGATATTTTAAAGTGGCCCTGGATATCTTTTTTATGGATTTTTTTTACAAAGTTAAATAAATGGTGGATCTATTTTTATGTGGGATTCATATTTGAGTAAATCTAATGCATTTATCTTCTGTGTGTGAATTGCCTTGTTGCATATTTTCGTAGCATTTCCTATCTTTGCATAATTATATCTTTGGTGTACTTAGTTTAGCCAAGTTGATTTAGGTTCGAACTTGTGAAAAACATCTAATTATTTTTCATAATTAAAATTGGAGTTACACCATAATTATTTTTGAAATACTTACTCGCCCCTTAGGAGAAATCCAAGATCCTTTATTTTAGTCATGCGGCCATGTCAAACATGGCATAAAGTTTGCTCTTTCTAACCAATCATGAGTTTATTCTGTTGCAACTATATAAATAACTCCAACATTTTTTGCGGTACATTTTATTATTTAGAGAGAGAGAGAGAGAGAGAAATGTGTGATTCTAAGGAGGTTAAGTTTACCATTGAAAATGGTGTGAATTGAATAGAATTATCTGTGTGGTACTATTGATAAAAACAATCTAATGGGAAATCAGAGTCAGTATTAAAGGTGCATGTCTTGTATTTTTGGGTGGATGAAGAATCAAATTTTGTATTCGGTACTATTTTCATTCTAGTGTAAGAATAAGAGATTTTCTTCCATGATAAGATGGAGGTTGCAACTTCCATGTCTCATAGAATATGAATTACATAACATCACTTAATAACACTTTTGAGTGCCATGAATGGTTCTTTCAGTTGGTATAAACTACAACAATATTTGTATTTTCGCATTTGATAAATGGATTTATATATCTAAAGTCCACAAAAAAATATAGTGCATCATCTATTGTCAAGATTGCGAAATTATTCTTATTCCATCTTCATGGAAATCATGTTCAAAATCAATTAGATTCTTATTGCTAAATCTGTTTTACTAAGTGAATTAGGTTCAAGAATTATTTAGTTTTCAACTACATATATGGATTATAATGTCTAAAGTTGGTATAAATATATGTAATATAAATATTGCATGTCAACCTTATTGTTTCCCCATCAAGTACAAACATTATCAACACTAGTATTATGGATGATGTCAAGAACATCGCACTATTTAGGAGGTTGTCATAAACTAGGTGAAGACGAAGCTCTAAATTTTGTTCAACCATTCATGTGGTTGTGATTTGGAAATTTATTTCCGTTCACAAGGTGTATCCCATCATCAAGTAGTTCAAGTGGTAGTGATAAGAAATTTGATGTTGAAGCTAAATTTTCAATATATAAGATATTTGTATACATATTGTGTGTTCCTCTTTGCCACCATTTTACAAAACGATGGAATTTGTATTTTGGAGTTATCTTGGCATATCGCCTTACCTTTTGGATAAATTGTGTTCCTAGGATTCATAGTGGTTGAATAAGTTTGGTTAAACAATTTAAATATCTTGCATTTTTGTGTTAGTGTGTTAATATGAATATTTGCCTCATGATGTTCTTTAGATGTTATTGTTTGAGTGATATTGCACAAATTTTGGGTCGTCATCCAATACTACAAAAAAATCGAAGATATTTGGATTTGCATCAAGATCAATTACTTATTTACTTTTTTCTAAACAGAAGTGTACACAAACATCCTAGGGTGAGGTAGTTTTTGCATGGTACTTAGAAAAGAAACCTGGCAAAGAAAAGATTGCTCTTTTGTTCAATGGTTAAGCCATGTGGTGGTTGTTTCCATAGTCGGTGACCCACGGCTAACGACCCCTGCAACCACCAAAGAACTCTAGCTTATAGCTTTATTCGCATATGGGTTCACAATAGGCGGTCATATATCTATTTTTCTTTCACGGTTGGTTCCATAGGGTTTTTAGTGATAGAGAATGGTGGTTGAAGGTCATACTACTTTATTTCCTCTACGTGTAACATCTATAGAAGAAACATGTATTTCGTACAACCATTCCTGCGGTTTTGATTTGGAAATTTACTTTTGTTTACAAGGTTTAACCCATCATCAACTAGTTCAAGTTGTATAAATAACAAATTTTATTTGAAGATAAATTTTTAATAGATAAGATATTTGTATGCATTGTTGTGCATTCCTCGTGGCCACCATTTTGATTTTGGAGTTATGTTGGCACATCGCCTTACCTTTCAGACAAATAGTGCTCCTAGGCTTCATAGTGCATTGTTTTGGTGTTAAGTGTGTTAAAAAAATATTTGCCTCATGATCTTCTTTAAATGATGTTATATGTGTTGTTGTTTGAGTGATATTACATAGAATTTGGATCATCGTGCAATACTACAAACGCTACAGTTTGTTTGATGATTAAGCCATGTGGTGCCTGTTCCCATAGTCGGTGACCCATGGCAAACCACCCATGCTACCACTAAAGAACTATAGCCGATATAGCTTTATTCACATATAGGTTCACAATAGATAGCCATGTATCTATTTTTCACGTTGGTTACATAGGGTTTTCGATGATAGAGAGAATGGTGGTCGAGCGTCATACTACTTTATTTCCTCTACATGTACGTAACATCTATAGAAGAATCATGTATTACTTTTTATTTGTGTATCTTATTTATTTCAGATTGATTGGATGTCGCTATGTAGAATATATATAGTTCAAAGAAAAAATGAGGAGTATGTGTCAGTCGACATGTTACAGTTAAGCATCCATGTAAGAGCAAACTACTCGTTTAGGAAAATATGCTAAGATTTTACATAGCGAACTATTTTGAAACGGTTATTAAACTTAAAAGAAAAAAATAGCAAACATACAACTTACCTAGATCTAACGAACCTTCATTGAAAAGCATGGTTACTTCAAATAGAAAGGGGGGATAACATATAGCACACAACCATATATGAGTCCACTAATTACATAAGGAAATAACAAAAAAATGATGCAAGCAAATAAAGTTATATTCTTTCACATCAACAGAACAATTTTTCCAATCCTATGCTATTTTATTGATCTCTTATTTCTAAAAGTAAATAAACCATAATGACTTTCTCCACTTTTGATAGAACCTCTGTGCTTTCATCCATTTTAGCGCCAGTAGGAATATTTGTCCCAGGATTCATAATCATGGGATGTCTGGCTAGCTGGGAAGATCAACTTTGTAACCTTTTCTTCCTTTCTATACTATGGAACTTCATGTGACCACCATATGCTTGAGATGAGTTGAACGTGCGATCACAAATCTTGCATTTGTACTTACATAAGCTCGTAGAATCATGCACAATAACACTTTCGGTAACGACATTTGGGCCACCTACAGGAGCCTTGTCTTCTCTCAGACCATGCTGGGATGCCATGAATGGAGCAAGAGGGGTAGGTACACCATCAGTAGCATCATGGGTTACCGCTCCATGTGGTATATTTTGCTGCTCCTAAATAGTAATTGATGTGAAGGGGTGACAAAATTTAGGAAAAATAAATAAATTGTGATGGTAGTGAGTTTACCTCAATGACATGGGTGGTGGGGATCTCAAAGATTGGACCATCATCTGTTGCTCCAATAGTATTAAGGTGGGCATGAACAACAGCAACGGGATCTCCTTGGAGTAAGGATGTGACTGATGGAGACTCCATGGACAATATCCTCCTTAGATCTGATGAACCAAAGTAGTTCCTAATAGGATTTGACAAGAAAGCTTGGTACGATAACATTTCTGGCTGGTTCTCAATGATTTCACTATGGTTGGGATTAGAATTATGGGCGTTGGCCATGGATAAAGGAGTAAATTGTGCATCAGGCAAGTTTGGTGGTAGTGCTGATAGGGATACATTGGCTTCACTTTCAGTGGATCTGACTTTGTTAGGATAGGAGCCATTAGGATCCATAGCTCCTAGGAAAATCAAGAACTTTCAGCAGAAAGGTGTGGAAATTAGGGATGCATCTGTAGCGATAGTGTTTATTCTGATGAGGGATGTTATGGGAAGTGATATTATGTATATTTATAAGGATCTTGCATATATGTGAAACTAGGAGGGCCTCATGCATTATTCAATTGTGTCATTAACTAGAAGATTTCATTTTACTCGCTACTATTCATACAATATCTAGGAGATATGGGTGATAAATTTGTCTAATAATTAATGATATCCTCTAGGATATCTTATTGGTAAACTAATACTTGCCATCTCTGGCATAAAATTTGGCAGTAATTCATCTGCAAACAAGTGTTGAATGATTTATGGTATTATTATAGAAACATAAGTCACTCGATCTTGGAAGAAGAAGAAATATCACCAATGTTGATACAAAATTGCATGTTCTTCTTAAACAAGTGATTATTGTGTCAGTTCATTGTCTCAACTTTCAAAATAATGTTTTTATTCAACTTCCTTAGGCTTGCACCCTGGGTCCAAGCTACTATTTGCTTCTCTTTTTTTTCCTTTTTTTCTTCAAAAAGGAGCGGATGAATTATTGCCAAATTTTATGCCAAAGATGGCAAGTATTAGTTTACCAAAAAGATATATCCTAGAGGATATCATTAATTATTAGACAAATTTGTCAGCCATATCTCCTAGATATTGTATGGATAGTAACAATTAAAAGGAGAATGATGGATCCTAGAAAGAGAGAGAGAGAGAGAGAAAGCAAGAAAGATTTTTTTCTTCATTTATTTCTTTTTCTAAATATCTATTTTAGATATACAACTATACCGCCTTATTACAAGAAGGTCGTTGTAATAACTGGAATATATTGGGAAAAAAATTCACGGAAACCTCAAACTATGTCAGTATTATGTTCCCACATAGATACATAATGCATTTGTCACTTCCTCATTGTCCCAAGCGAACAAGCATGCTATTATCTCGCGTACATCACCATGGCTTGAAGTCCCTCCTCCATGTTACAATTTGTTGTAGTGGTCGAAAAAATTAGCGTGTAGTGCGCGGCGGCACGCCGCGCCACATGAATCGATAAGCTATTTGGCTTTTTGCAATGTTTGGTAAGTCAGTCCATGACTTAATTCATTGCAAAGTAGTTCATACAAAGAAAGGATACATCTAGTTGGTACGTGCATGTGATCAATGGTAGGTGGTGATAATGGCTACTGGATACCGAATTGCAAAGGTTTGGTTCTTTTCTTAGACTAGAGATGTTGATCCTCCAGCTTGGTTTGTCTCTGTGATGTAGTGATAGAGAGATGAAGCTATTTCTTCTGCTTTTGTTCTTGGTGATCTGTTCCCTGTGTAGACAATGTTGAAGTTGTCGCTGGATGTACATCTTGACTCTTAACGGATTAGCAAAATATTAAGAAACTGGAGAAAAAATTTTTTGGAGATCCTTGTTTGCCTTACTTCACTTGCTGAAGGTTTGCTTTTTGCCATGTCTCTATTTCTAATTCTTCTGTTTTTGCTCAACTCTTGTGCGGCTGAGCAGCTCTTGTACATCTGTCTTCATAGCATTGTAGTTGCAGTCGTTGATGACTATGGTGTGAAGAAAGCTAGTGAACTAATCAGTTACCAATTTCTCTGAACCAGTCTTGACTCAAGAGGTGTTGAGTCAACAACACTTGCAGAACACAGAACGCTGCACTAATCCTGGCAAGAGGTATCCAGTAGTAGTAGCAACAACATCAGTAGACGGAATCAACAAAATGTCATACTCCCTCCGTCCGGAAATACTTGTCATCAAAATTGATAAAAGGGGATGTATCTAGATGTATTTTAGTTCTAGATACATCTCTTTTTATCCATTTTGATGATAAGTATTTTTAGACGGAGGGAGTACAAAGCAAACACCAAATACCGAAACAGGTAAACGTAGCTATATACTCCCTCCATCCGAAAATACTTGTCGTAAAAATGGATACAATGGATGTATCTAGAATTAAAATACATCTAGATACATTCATTCCTCGGACAAGTATTTCCGGATGGAGGGACTATAAATTACTCCCTCCGTCCCATAATGTAAGACACTTTTTGACTTTAAGATACATCCACTCCTCAGACAAGTATTAACGGATGGAGGGACTATGAATTACTCCCTCCGTCTCATAATGTAAGACGCTTTTTGACTTTAAAATAGTGTCAAAAAAGTCTTACATTATGGAACGGAGGGAATACGCATGACCACGTGATCCCCTGATTTTTTATGAAAAAAAAAACCAATTACATACAGAAGCATCAGCGAGGAAATAAAGAAACGAAATGCCTATAGGTTCACAAAGGAGCAATTTTCAACCTGATTCCCCTCACAATAATTGTACTCCCTTACACCAAGAGAGGCCTACTAAGACGTCAAGGGTATCCACATGAACAATATGGTACATAACTCTTTTCAAGTAAGGTTAGGCTTGTACATACATACTAAAAATGATACCGAAGAACCAAATAATTCCAGAACAAACTATATATTCGTGTAGGAACAAACTTCCCTGACATATTGCACCCTGCAGCTGAGTCGCTAACACGCTGTACTTTGCGTAAATAGCTAGGGAAGCAAACAACTTCTGCTTCAGTATAACCGCAATAGAAAACCGACATGGTTAACATAAATAAAAATTGAAATAACAGCAAGAATACCAAAGCTAATTAATCAAAATATACTGTTAACAAGTTTCGTTCTCACAATCAGGCGAGCTTTGGCTGGTGAAAAATACAAAATGATAGGATCAGTTAATAAAAATTGAAATAACAGCAAGAATATCGAGACTTGTACAACCAAGTTAGCATTTCGACACTACCACGTAAAACCACTCTTAGGTGAACTGTAATGATCCTATATGCTATATTCGCAGCCATGCCATCAAAAAGAGAACTGCAATCCTTGCAGAAGAGGACAATTGTGAATAGTACCTAGTTTTGACCAGGGCTCACCCAAACTGTGCCAAATAAGAGTTTATCAGTGCGGCAGCACAATTATCTAAAATTTAACATACAAAACCAGATCATGACAGCAAAATCAATTAAGGATTAGCCATTAGCAAGCACACACAAAAAGAATAGGAGCATCCAATCCAACATGATCAAACTTTTGGGAAACAAAATAAACTACATGTTTGTACTGCGTTAAAGATGGTTTCATTTTCACATCTTGCAATAAATTGTTGAAGTTGGAAGGCAGCAGAAACAATTTCCATATAAATTGCTTAATGTCATATCATTATGAACTTCTCTTTGACTTCCCGCAATGATGATATGAAATGGCTATCCAGTGACCTTGTGACTTGTGAGACTACAACTTCATGCCCCGCTTCTTATTTTCCTGAAATATCCAGCAAGTGTTGGCTATTTCATTGATAAGACGATAGCAGTATGCACAAACACCAAAGCGGAAGGAACAAAACTAAGAGAAAACTAAAAGAATATTAAAAATATGAGCATATTGTTCATATCTTTTGCACCAGCTAGCCTACAATGCAGAATCAAACGCCGAATTGCCTGAATCAAGTTTTTAATGTGAAGGGATTTCTCCTGAAGAGACTGAGACACCTTGCTGCTTATAACCTGCATCTATCTAAACCTTAATACTGAATCCAAACATGCACTTAACCTAGATGTTGATGCTTGTGTGTGTTTTAGTTCATATATGTAGACCAAAGAGTTCGTCCATCTATGGCTAGGCAGCGCAATACAAAACAAGAAGAGAAGTGAGAGAAGGTTGGTTGGCTACCATGAAGTTGGCAACTCCGTGAAGAACTTCATTCCCACAGATGACGATGCAGCCAAAATCGCCTTCGTCCTCCCTTGGCGATGCGACGATCACTTCCTTGTAAAGATTTTCTCCCACGACTTCCCGCAATACAGCATTACACCTATTGATTTTCCAATGGTACACCGGCGCCGTCGGATCGATGTGTCCGATCGCGTCGAGCATGCTCTGAGTTCTTTTACCAGCAGATAGAAGACCCCTGCATATGTATACAGATCGACCATTGAGGTCAGTCCACATAAGAAGCAACCAATCAGAGTAGATCAACCTTTATGACCAGTAAAGATAGGCAAGAAGCAATCAATCAGAGGGCTCGACGCTTACAATGTGAACAGTGAACCGCAGTTTTGATTCAACTCCTGACATAAATCAAGTGGAGAACGGCCTGTATATGTCGATGAGCATCCTGAAGCCTGCAGCTCGCGAACACAAATATGAGAATTGGAGGATTTGATCAACACAAACAACGCGTGAGATGACGGAACAAGAAGTCGACGTACCTGAGCTCCTCTGTGACGTCCTCCTCGCCCTCGCCGTCTCCATCTCCCATGTCGAGCGCGCCGACCACGACTCTGCCTCGGAGACCAGTCGCGCCTGAGATGGAGCCCACGAGGAAGCGGGCGGGTGTGCCGAGGAAGGGGCGGAGCCCGAGCGCCCGGCCGTGCAGCCGTGCCCCACCGCGTCGGCAACGGTGTGGCACTCCGTGGAGAGACAGGCAGACAGTGGTGTCCGTTATGGTTGGCCGCGAGTAGATCTTGTGCCATGGACGACGGGAACTCGACGGGGACAAGGCCGAGCGCGGATCTTGCTCCCGCGAGGCCCACGGCATTGACGTCCTCCTCGCCGTGGCCCTCGCCACCTTCATCACGCAGGTCAAGTCGCCCTCCCGTGGTGGCGGAGGTGGAGCCGTCGAGGAGCGGGGATAGCCCGAACCCGAGCGTCCAGGTCGTGCCCTGCCGCGTCGGCGACGTTGTGGCACTCCTGGGAGAGACGAGGGCGTCCGCTGTGGCTGGCCGCTACGTCGTTGCGCGCCACGAACGGGAGCCCGGCGAGGACGGGTCCGAGCGTGGATGCTGCTCCCGCGTGGTGCACAGGGTTGAAGCCCTCTTGCGTGGTCGAGCGCACCGACGACGGGGGGTGTGCCAGAACCTGGCGAACAGTGACCACCACGCCGGATGCCGCTTTCCACTGCGGCCCGCATGCCGGGGCGTCGTTCACGGACGTGTTTTAGGAAGAAGACCTGGGGAAGGCAGTGGGCAGGTGGAGACGGGGATTGGTGTCCATGGCCAAGAAGCTCTATATTTATATAGCTGTAGGGCAGTTGGTTGATGTGTTTCCAGATATTTCTAAGCAGTTTTTTGTAGACACGTGTGCACACGTATAAGTACTTCTGGTTGCTTTCAATTGCTAGGCGAGAAGTCAAGGGATATGGGTCAAAGCGGTGAGATCTCCAGAGATATCGGTCAAAGCGGTGGCTGACCAACTGCCCACAACGTGTAAAAACTCTTGATCAGTAAAAACAGACACCAGCCTAGGAGTACCTTACTGCACGTGTCATGCTAACAAGGATGGTAAAAAAATTCCAGAAAAACCAGGTAAATCGAATCCTTACGGGCCTAGTCTTCTTAGTATTAGAGAGGGTTGGAAAGGGTGGATACTGAGAGTAACAAGCAGGTGAATGAATAATTATTTATTATTATTATTATTATTAGAAAAGGAGGATGGCCCCTGGCCTTTGCATCTGGAAGATGCATGTAGACATTTTATTAATTATTTACAAAGACCTTACAAAGTAATACATCAATATATTTAAAGCCGACGTCTTGACAACATATGTCGCTACTCTTATCGATTACTGATGGGGTGCAGAAAGTGTGAGCCGTATACCTAGACTTCTCAATAATTAATTGTTACGATGACAGATGGGATGACACACTCCCATTTTATGATGTTGTGTTGATGGAATATTCACACAAGAAAGTGGTGAGAGAAATGTGTGTGCAGGAAGGTCATGCCAATAGTAAGATAAATAAAAGTACTACACCATCTTCTTTACTCCCTCTAATCCATATTACTTGTCGCTCAAATAAATATATCTAAACGTATTTTAATGTTAGATATATCCATTTGAGCGACAAGTAATACAGATCAGAGGGAGTATTTCTTTTGTCATACCATTTTATTTAGGCCAACATCCACGATGCAGTGTCCTTGATATCTACTATACATAAATAAGAGCCCCTCACTATCTAATTTTCGTGGTAATTTTCGTGGCTTCTAGTGAAGCCACGTCATCACTAATTTCTTGCGATGATGTGCGCGTTTTCTCGGTAGCCTAGCTTTGCTTGTGTATTTAGCCCACCTAATTATCGCAGTAGGTCACAGAGAATCGCACTATGTTGGGTAAGGTTATCTCGTGTTTTGGCTCCTAGGTGCATATGCATTCATTGTCTAAATACACATCTTGAAAAGTTGAAAAATTCGGAACAAAATTCCACGGGTATATCCGGACATTTTATGTGCATGCACAAAGTTTCGGTGAAAAATAACGTTTTTTATGGCTTGTGTAAAAAAGATAAGGTAATGCAAAATGAATAGTTGTAATGAAGCATCAGAAATTGTCTTTTTTACACAAGCCACAAAAACCCGCATTTTTCATCGAAAACTTTGTGCACGCATATAGAATGTCTGGATATACACGTGGGATTTTTGTTCGGAATTTTTCAACTTCTCAACATATGTATTTAGCCAATGGGTGCATATGCACCTAGAAGCCATTGCCAATTTTCGCATCTTCCCTGCATCAAGTCTCACTAGAAACCATTCTCGTTTCGTCTGCACACCAGTGCCTCCACCATTACATCCTCTCCATCCCGTTGTCGATAGTTCAACGGTAGAACCACACCTTTCTCCAAGTCGCCTACTCTTGCCCTAGGGCCGCCATGGGTCAGCGTTATTCCATCCAAATTGCCTATTCCTGCCGCCGCTACCTCCACGGGCCAGTGTTGTTCCACCATGATCACTCTTCGATGAATTCCTCTCAATTTTCTTATATTTTTCTTTGATTCGTGGCCTCGTGTTTAGTTTCTTGCTCCTCCATCATTTCATGGGATGTCTCCCCGAAGAAAGTGGCAAGCTTTCGCCGGGTGTCGTGTCGTCGCCAGTGGTGCCAAAGCCGTGGAACTTGCTCGCCTAGTCACGTTCACTGCCTTCATGAAAGCATTCATGAAAGCATTGTAGGTGTAGAACGGGTCGCCCTCTCACCTGCTCTGGTTGTGGTCGCTCGGCATGGAATCAAACATGTTGCCGGCTTGCTACTTCCTGCTGGCGATGCCACGATTGATGTTTTTTTTAATGATACGTCAAAGTTGACGTATCAAGATCATAGATAGAAGGCGCCAAGATGGCGATACAATCGGTTACATAGAGTCCACGGCCGCATGGGCCAACACACACCTCATGCTAATTACTCGCTACTATCCAACCTATCTACCCTAACCGGGAGCGATCCCGGCTGCCGTAATAGCGACGCAGCCCTCTAGTTCTCTCCTTCCGCGTTGATCCGCTCGAGCACCGCGTCGACAAAAGGCAATGCGCCGTTGAAGACGACGTCGTTTCTGTGCTTCCAAATAGTCCATGCCACCAAAGTGATCACCGTCCAAGCTTCCTTCCTCATCCTCATCTCTATGCCACAATCAATGTGGAAAACCATTGCCCATGGCTTGCATGCTTCCGTTAGATTGTAGTCAAGTCAGAGAATCAAAGTACCTACCAGTTGCTTGACATATATAGCTGTAACGTGATGTCAATCTACTGAAGCTTCATTACAATATTCTAATTCTAAGCCATCGAATAGATTGTTGAAACAAGTGTTTAGGTTAAATAGTATGTCACTAGATATTAGGAGCCAGAGGAGGATTTCAGGTGACTAATAATATTCATCTTTATTATTTTCATGTGTAAAATTTGTTGCAGCGTTGGAACAAATTGGAGATAGGCAAAATAGAATTAGTTGCCTCAGAAGCTACTTTTGGCATGAGAGAGTGTGGGCCGTTGTGTATTTGTATTTTGTATCATTCAATTTTGAAACTTATCATTGTACGTACTACAAAATTTCCGTCGTCTTGGCATGCCACATCACACAAAAACCATAGAGTTGTTATTACACATGAATTGTCAGGACACTTAAACACATCTTTCACTCCCTCTTGTAATTCCTCGTGACATCATATGTACTGATAATGGCGTACCGTGTTTACTCCCCAACTCACGAGTCTTTGTTGTCTGTTAATTAACATTTACAGCGTCGAGTGATATAGTACCATTATTTTATTGCAATTCTTTTTTGCGTCTATGTGTTAAGGATAAGGAGGACAAGTTACGGACGGGAACTTATGGTTCTCGGATGTAATTACACCCGATTTTTTTTAAATAGTAATTTGCAAGAAAGGCAAAAAAAATCTGAAACCTTTTGCAAGCAAAGTAGATTTATTGTTGCACTCGTATACAAAATTCGCCAAGAAATGACTTTCATGTTCTTGTGGACGTAAAAAAAACAAATTTGTCACTATATATATGAGGTACTGTTCATGCTATATTCCCTGACAATTTGTCATTTTTGTCGGATAATATTTCATTATAGAATATTTTTGTACGACAGAAACGACAGCTCAAGTTTATTGGGAAAAAGTTTTGGAAGTTTTGACTTTTTCTGAATTTTTTAGAAATAAAATCGGTTATCATGTGTAATTACCACCATGTTCCAAAGGGTGTTTTCCGACAAGTTACCTGCTATTAGCACTATAGCCACTTCTATTCTTATAATTTCATGCATGACACATATTTTCAGGTCGCAAGTTAGATAGGGGTGAAATGTTAGTGCAATAAGGGGCTGTCAAAAAGGACATACCAAAGAGAACTGACGGAGCAATGAGGAGGGTTGACATCACCAGGCATGATCATCTAACATGATTATTTTCAAGTACTTCTGCCGACTTTCACGGCAGCAACTCTTCCAAACTCATCGCCAGTGGTGTTGGTCAATGCATATGTGACTCTTTGTTAAGGGCATTGTACAAGAATTGTATATATTAGAAAATAACTTCAGGATATTATATAAAAAGATGAATGTGTATTCCAAAGAAGCTCAGACGACTAAACAAATTTCTTGTTCATCCTTGTTTCAACTCAACCAACTATAGCCACATGGAAATTAGTGTTCAACTTATTACGGAATAACTACACTAACAGAAATTTTGATGTTCATATATAATATATTGCTCATGATATTTAGCCACTTCGTTGTTTTCATGATTCTTTTAGAACTTCTACACCATTCAACTATAGTGGGTGAAGATTTGCGCCGGAGTTCAGAATCAATGTGATATGATACAACATTACAAACTCACACAAGACGTTACAAAATGTTTGCGTTCCAGATACAGACAGTGCAGGCACAGGCCATGACAGAGCAATCTCCAACCGTCCAGCCAAATGATGCAACAAAGCAAGTTGCTGTTTCAGGTGGTAACGACAGAGTTCAGTCATTTTAGTTACAAACATTTTGGTACAGAAACCGCATGATAACACATGGTGAGCTCAACTTATTAGTCTGCCGTCCAGCTCTGCTCAACAATCTCCCGCACTTTGCGGTTGTACTCTCGCTTGTTCTCACTGAACATGCGGGCAGCTTCTGAGTTAGCAGGCGAATTCGGGTTAGGATCACACAGCAGCGACTGCAAATGGCACAAAAGCTCAGGTTAGCGACTGCAGGCACTGACCAAGCACAACCAACACCATTGCCTCCAACAGAGACATGCAGAGTGACTGGAAACACAACACGGTTTCTGTGTAATATCACTCACACTTTAAAACTTGCATAGGCTATAGAGAGAAATCAACCTGTAGGCCATTAATATGTTGAATGAGCAAGATAGCAGAAGTAAACTGAGGGACTTGATCCATCTAATCCAGTGGCTATCAAATCCATAGGCCTCAAGTATCTCTACTATTAAAGGGGAGTCTGCCGTCATGATGGTACGTCGTGGTTTCGTTTGGTTATGTCACATTAATTATAGAGAGTAACATTCTTTGGACATGAGGATCACATTAATTATGGAAAGTATCATCGAGCGTTTGACGGGAGGATCGCGTTAATTATGAAGAGTACCATTCTTTGGACGGAAGGATTACGTTACTAGTGGAGATATCATTCTTTGGACGGGGTATCACACTAATTATGGAAATTGTCACCGAGCTTTGGACAGGAGGATCACTATAATATGTATGCTCCGTTGCAATGCATGGGCAATTAGCTAGTAGTAATAATTGTGCAGTGCACCAACGTGTCAAGGCTTTTTCAAGTCTAGTTTGAGCACCTCAATCTCCCTTTTAGACTGATGGCGCTGATGAAGAAATTTGGAACTCCAAGCATTATAGTCCTGAATTGTATGGCCTTTGATGAATCTGTATTGATTCCTGTGGCCAAGGTCGAGAATAACCTTCAAGGCGATTAGGCAAGATTTTAGGTGGTGTTTTTTGGTTTGGTGGCTATCCATGCAAGGGACAGGTATAGCCACTTTTTGGTGCGATACCACTAGTTTAGAAGGAAAGATAGCAGAGGGATAAGGGCAACCCCATTTGGGGAATACTCTCCATATGTTGGTTGACGATAGCCGTGAAAAAATGCCAGATGAGAGAAACCAGCTCGTGAAGTTGCAATTCCCTCATCCTCTTGAAATGTTTTTCTCCTATCACTGCCTTTATCTCATGTAATAACCCAGCCACACCGATCCCGTCCCTCTCGCTAATCCCTGCTGCGGCTTTGGTGGCCGCGCACAGAGCTACAGTAGAGTGTATCACTTAGCAAGCGACGGCGCTAGGTCAGTGCCTTATCTCCTCTTTCTCTCCCAGGGATTTCCTCTCACCTCTCACCCTGCCCGCTCCTTTCTTCTCTGTCTGCAGCAAGAGTGTGAGCGGCAGGGCAAGCTAATGGGTGAGCAGCAGGGCAAGCTAATGGGTGAGCAGCAGGGCAAGCTAATGGGTGAGCGGCGGCAGCATGCTTGCTCAAGGTAATCCGAGGTACAATTATTAGAAAGGATAGGGTCATGTGTCCATAATTGTAACAAGCTTTGCATCTAACGTCCGAGGTGCAATTAGCCTGTGGGTGGCAGAATCCCAGGCATTTACTACAAGATACAGGCAGCAGGGCGTGGATTGGCTAATTAAAGTTGCCAAAAAATGAAGATGCACTAATTTAATTGATCCCCCACATGCTCAAACAATTGGAGCAAGTGTGTTGAAAATATACGTAGCACTGCAGAGCTACCCAAATATGTCATGCATGAGTCAAGACTTGAATAGATTCCAAAGTTGAATTTTAAAATATATGCTCTAGTAATTAAGTAATGAGCTGGCATTGCAAAACATTGGTGCATAAAACTATAAATAATCTGAGCTGCTTATTTCTTGTACCTGGATAGATGTAAGTATAGCAGCTACATCATATATTGGGCTCCACTGATTCTGTAGAATATCTAAGCATATGCTTCCATCAGCATAAACTGCAGGCCACAAGAAAAAGGTCACGATGACAAATAGAAGTGGAGAGTACAAGACTTGTATAGTTGTTTTTGGCTTTCTATCAGCAGAGTAAAAAGAAAGCGAAAGTTTCATCAGCATAAGCGATGCATGCACTCAAAGTATGCTGTAAAGGCTGCAGCATGCTTGCTCAAGGTAATCAGCAAATATGTATTCACGGCATAAAATCAATATCAAGCCTTCACAGCACAACCGACAAGTGTACATCTATAAAGCAGGTAACAAAATACAAAGGACGGTAGTTAATTGTTGGAAGTCTCTGAAACAGAAGGAACAAGAGAACTAAGGGCAAACAAAGTAAGTAGGCTCCGTATATAAAAATATGCACAGATTTAAAAATTAGATACACTTGGTAGTATGTGACAGATCAATCTTTCAGTTAGAAATACGTGACAGATCAATCTTTCGATTAGAAATGCATGACAGCTTAATTTTATCTATGTATTCCCTCCGTAAAGAAATATAAGAGCATTTAGATCACTAAAGTAGTGATCTAGTAGTGATCTAAACGCTCTTATATTTCTTTACAGAGGGCGTATCTAACTATTTCCTGTGCACACAAGTATTTAAAGATGAGGTGAAACAACTTACTGTTAGGGTGAAACATCCGAGAAATAAACCGAACTGTTGGTGGCTTATTAGGATATTCTTCATTAAACTGGAGAGTCAGCTTAAACGTGCCTGAAAATGGGATACAGCTCAGCACAAAATGGAAAGAAGAAATCAAAATATGGAATCAGAACTAAAATAACAGGGATACCATATTTATAAAGCGTCCCGCTTCAGACGCTTAAGTGTCGCTTAAGCGACAAGGCGCCCTGGCAGCGCCTTAGATATTTGCCCGCTTTAGGCGCTTAGGCGTCGCTTAAGCGTTAGAGCGGGTGGTGCTCGCTTTAGGTCGCTTTACCGCTTTATAAACCATGCTATATAAGCAACCTATTTGCCATACAAATAGTGCATGTGATGTTAGTTACTGCACTGAGTTGACCTAGACTCTGTTCTCAAATTTTGTATTGTCGATCTGTTGAGGAAGGTTCTAAATAGCTATCTGGACTACAGATTGTTTTGGACCCTAGTCGTTAAGCGATATGCCAATGTTCCACTATAGTAGCGATAACCGCTATAGCTTCAAATAGCTCAGCTATTTGCCTTAGCTAGCCATAACTCTTCTATTCTACATAGGTACTCCCTCCGTCCCAAAATGTAAGACCATTTTTAGTGTCAAAAATGGTCTTACATTTTGGGACGGAGGGAGTACCTTTTACCAACACAACATGCTAAATTTGGAACTCAACTTCAACTTCGTAACAAAGCCTACTTATATTATAAGCTTAATAACTTATGAGAAAACCTATCAAAGTACCTCTTTTTTCTCTGCTCAGCACTCTGATAACTACATGTCTAAGTAGTTAAGTACATGGCATTTATTCTGAAGAAAACAGGTTATGGTCATTTGTGTCGTTTTATATTCCACACTGCCTTACATGAATAATGTTGTATATTTATTATTTTTCTAATACAGTAGACAGACACTATTCCAACGGCCTCAGGAAAGGAGTGCATGGACAGCAGTGGCAACGACAAAATACAACATCAGGGAATCCATCATGAGGTTGGTTGGCACATAACGGCGCATCCCCATTTCGATGTCGTACCACACCCCTGATTCGCCACATCATCCCATATGTCGAACTCCCAATATTACGACAGGAGATATGCAGATTGGAATCGCAAACACATTGCTAATCTTTGGTGGCCATGGCACCTAGCATGTCCAGGCAAAGCCAAATTGTGCCATATACAACCTCATTCGTCTGCATCGTCCGTTGGCCAGCCCACATTAAATTCACCAGAACCAGATACGATCATGCAGCTATGTTTGGGGCCAACACCACCACACACCTTAATCACACGCGCCACCACCATCCCCCACCCAGAGACGATCATTCCCTTGGCGCAAAATTCTGATTTAAACCTTTGCTCTCGACAGTGACACCAACATTAATAATTGCACCAATTTCGAAATGGTGGTGATATTTTTTATTTATTTATCTCGGTTTATATCATTGGTATCAACAGGTACTTTACATACTTGAATATGGAATGAGGGATATTTCTCCTGTCCATGTTAATTCCGATTTGTGATTTACCACTGTGTTTGCTTGTGAGGTACTATGTATTTGACTGAGGTGACAAGTTTACATGGCCATATTTTGTTCTGCCAGACACCTATACTAGTAGATTATGGTATTCCATAGCACTTGATTAACATTAGTATGTTTGGTATTAATCTTCCGTCACCAATGGCAGCAGCATATGTAAATGATATTAAATGCTTACACACATGAGACCTCAACTGCAGGTAGAAACGATAGATTTCAACAGTTCAAGAACAACCAAAACCAAGGGAGTCCAGCAAGGAAATTCTAGGACATCATTCAAAGAGCTAGCAACTACACTTAGATCAACTAACCTCCATCCCACGGGCTATCGTCAGGGCTGCAAATCAACACGAGCAAATGCATGAGCACACCATGACCCAAAAACATTGAAGAGGAAAAGAAAGGGCCGGCGCGACCATGTAACCCTAGCATCATTCATACCCAAAAATCACAGCATTCCACAGCATTATGTTGTTGTCCTGCGGCGCCCCGCTTATGCCCGCAGGAGGGTCCTGCATCAGCCGCTTGAAGTCCCTCATCAGCCTCTTCCTTGAAGGAGTCGACATCCTCGAAATTCTCTGCGAAAGCCACACCACCATGTGAGTACACCGCCACAACAGCTAGCAACCGATACATAACGACGCCAACCCAAATTTTCGCGAACATCGGAAATGAATCTACGACACGGAATTCGCTCGCGGCGCTCTCGCTCCCGCGTGCTCGGCTCAAATCGTCCCTCCTCCGACCCAACTGCTCGTGCCCCCGCCTTCCCGCGCACACCAGCAGGCGAATTTGACAAGAGAACAAGCGCCTATCTAGGTCGAATCGAGAGCTCTAGCCTAAAAAAAAAATCCCCAAAACGAACCGAATCGGGGGGGCGAGGCTAGGGATCGGGCGATCTGGGAGGGGGCGGGGGATCGGCGGTCACCTGAGATGCGGCCGGCGGTGGGGGTGGAGACGTGGGCTCCGCGTGCTCGTTGTCCTAGAGCATGGAGACGACGGAATGGACGGCTTTAGGTCGGCCTGGGCGATGGAAGGGAGGGTGGGGATGGAGGGGGGCTATGTAGAGAAGGGGGGCAAAAGGATTGGACAGGAGAGTCGAGGAAAGTCAGCGATGACAACACCACCACTGGTCGATTCACGCACGCAAGTGATCCAAATATCCTGCCGAAAGGCACCTAAATTGTTTTGGTGAACGATGCTGAGAAGGATGCCAAGAGAAAATATCGCACAAAATCATACTCCTTCATTTTGTTATACAAGGTCATTTCATTTTCGTGTGAAACTTTAACTTATAATTTTGATCAATAAAAAACGTGTCTAGATATATCTGTGAATCTAAGAAAGTAATTCCGAATGAATGGAGTAGGTTATATGTCATAAAATATACTCCCTCCGTCCGAAAATACTTATCATAAAAATGGATAAAAAATGTATCTAAAACTAAAATACGTCTAGATGCATCCCTGTTTATTCATTTTGACAACAAGTATTTCGGGAAGGAGGGAGTATATCATCAAAAAGTTCTTTGAAATGTGCATTCAGTGACATACAACTCACATTTTATTGATGGAATTAATAGCTAAACATAAAAATATAAAAGTGACCTTGTATACAAATATGGAGGAAGTATATTCTAAGATGAACCTCCTAATCTACTTATCTTAACATGAAAACATGTACATCAACATGTAACCATGCATGAAAATATGTGAAAAGTATTCACCTTAAAGTGCAACCATAATAAGTGGAAATAGTTATCATTCTATTATGCTATTTGTATTTAATAAAATTTTTACAACTACAAAACAATCAAATATAATAATCATATGTATTCTTATTTTTAATTCAAATATGCAACCAAATATTACTGAAATACTAATGGAGACGATTATAACCTTATGGCCACATTTTTTCAAAACAAATCATATAAACATGTGTTTTCAGGTAGTTTGCTGCATCTCAACCAAACACAACATGTAGAAACTTATACGATGCTTTACCTTGCAATTGCTCGCGTGGCATATAGAGGTAAAGGAAGTCTGGCAGACGTGAAATATGTTGGTTGAGCAACGGGAGAATAGTAGCATTAGCATTATTGATAAATATTGCTATCAACAACAAAAAATACTAAGACCATATACAACGCAAGATGCCTAGAGAGGAGCTTGTAAAAATAAACCTTTTCTCTCAAGCAACGGTGCTTGTTTCTATGGTAGAAGTACCTAAGTAAGCTTATGTGTTATGAAATAAGCACTGATGTTAAAGAAAGAAAAATAAACAAACACTTCTCCGATATCACGCCCGAGAAGGAATTATACAAATAAGTTGCCATGTTTTTTGTTTTCATCACTATCTTTGACGGACAAAATTGTTGGCGCCTAGCTATGAAGAGGGTGAAATAAATTAAAGTAAAGCATACCACAGCGCATGATTTTGGCACCGATGTACACTTTGATACATCAGCTTGCGATAGCAACATCGGAGGACCATAGCTTCGAAGTAGTTAGTAGTTTAGTCCAAATTAGTCTACACGATGAAAAGATGATACGTAGGCACTAACATGGGCACATAGATATTTTCTATGGATAATATGCAAAGCATTTCTAATTATTCCATTTTAGCCCATTCCACATTTTATTCACATATGCACCCAAATTCTCCCTCCAATTCCTAGCTAGCTTATATCTCATCCTTGACATGTAGTCACCGACATCACGATCCATACTCCTCGTAGACAATGTGTGTGCCCAACTTGTTGTCGCTTCATTTATTCCTTTCTCGCCATTCCCTCCCCCCCCATCTCTATATCTCTCTAATGCACTTCACCCTGTGGCAGAGACAAGAAGCAAACATTGTCTCACATGGTGCGGGTGAATTTGCGCTTCATGCAGGTGGAGGTTGTGAGGGTGTACACCTTGAATACAAAGGACAAAATTTAAAAGATTTATACATATGAGTGGTACGTAAACTCGATCAAACTTTAGGGTTTTCCATTCATTGTTTCATCGTGAGATAGATACATGGGACTTTCTCTTAGTTTTGTGGAAGAATCCTACACAATTAACTCCTTAACCACCCATTTTATTTGGCATTTTTCTCTAAAATAAATTTGCTTTGCAATTGTGTGCCCATTTTAAGTGTTCACTAAATAACTACTTGACATGTAGTCAAGGTTGAATTTGAACCTTCAAGGGCGGCCTTATTCGCACTATGCCTCCCCTTTAGATCTCTCATTCATACTCTTCATAAACCGCACCATGTTCCCGGTGCCATGCTCTATGAGATATTCTCTTACTTCCATAGTTGAGGAGAAGACCAGAAGAACAACTAATTAGCTCCTTCTATTTTTATCTCCCAATGCATGCTCTTCTTCTCCTTTGTTTTCACCATCTCTAGTTATGTTTTTATGTTGTTTGCTTGTGCAATGACAAGGTATCAAAGGTGTTGTCCACTGATGACCCACAAGTATAGGGGATCTATCGTAGTCCTTTCGATAAGTAAGAGTGTCGAACCCAACGAGGACCAGAAGGAAATGACAAGCAATTTTCAGTAAGGTATTCTCTGCAAGCACTGAAACAAAAGTAAACAAGGTGCTGCAAGGTTTCCCAATCCTTTTTGTAGCAAAGGACAATCCTGGACAAACCCTTATATAAAGGAAAGCGCTCCCGAGGACACATGGGAATTATCAAGCTAGTTTTCATCATGCTCATATGATTCGCGTTCGCTACTTTGGTAATTTGATATATGGGTGGACCGGTGCTTGGGTACTGCCCTTCCTTGGACAAGCATCCCACTTATGATTAACCCCCCTCGCAAGCATCCACAACTATGAAAGAATAATTAAGGTAAACCTAACCATAGCATGAAACATATGGATCCAAATCAGCCCCTTACGAAGCAACGCATAAACTAGGGTTTAAGCTTCTGTCACTCTAGCAACCCATCATCTACTTATTACTTCCCAATGCCTTCCCTTAGGCCCAAACAATGGTGAAGTGTCATGTAGTGGACGTTCACATAACACCACTAGAGGAAAGACAACATACATCTCATCAAAATATCGAACGAATACCAAATTCACATGACTACTCATAACAAGACATCTCCCATGTCCTCAGAAACAGACGTAACTACTCGCATATCATATTCATGTTCATAATCAGAGGGGTATTAATATGCATAAAGGATCTGAACATATAATCTTTCACCGAATAAACCAACTAGCATCAACTACAAGGAGTAATCAACACTACTAGCAACCCACAGGTACCAATTTGAGGTTTTGAGACAAAGATAGGAAACAAGAAATGAACTAGGGTTTATGAGGAGATGGTGCTGGTGAAGATGTTGATGGAGACTGACCCCCTCCCGATGAGAGGATCGATGGTGATGACGATGGTGACGATTTCCCCCTCCCAGAGGGATGTTTCCCCGGCATAACAGCTTCTCCGGAGCCCTAGATTGGTTCTGCCAAGGTTCCGCCTCGAGACGGCGGCGCTTCGTCCCGAAAGCTTTCTTCTATTTTTTTCCAGGGCAAAAGACACCTTATACCAGAAGATGAGCATCGGGGGGCCTGCCAGGTGGCCCACGAGGCAGGGGCGCGCCCCCCACCCTCGTGGACGGTGGGTGGCCCCCCTCTGGTGCTTTCTTCGCCCAATATTTTTTATATATTCCAAAACTGGCTTTCGTGGAGTTTCAGGACTTTTGGAGTTGTGAAGAATAGGTCTCTAATATTTGTTCCTTTTCCAGCCCAGAATTCCAGCTGCCGGCATTCTCTGCTTTCTTCGCCCAATATTTTATATATATTCCAAAACTGACTTTCGTGGAGTTTCAGGACTTTTGGAGTTGTGCAGAATAGGTCTCTAATATTTGTTCTTTTTCCAGCCCAGAATTCCAGCTGTCGGCATTCTCCCTCTTCATGTAAACCTTGTAAAATAAGAGAGAGAAAAGACATAATTATTGTGACATAATATGTAATAACAGCCCATAATACAATAAATATCGATATAAAAGCATGATGCAAAATGGACATATCAACTCCCCCAAGCTTAGACCTTGCTTGTCCTCAAGCAGAAGCCGATATCGAAAAATATGTGCACATGTTTAGAGATAGAGGTGTCGATAAAATAAAATACGAACATGAGGGCATTATGATCATTCTTAGAATAGCAACATATATATATATAGAGAGAGAGAGAACGGCTTTCCTATCTACACTAGCAGCAGAGTGTGCTATCAGAACCCTTGATTTGCATCAAGATCCGAACCTTTATATGGATAAGGTACCTATATATTGAATTATGGTAGATCGCATATACCAAAGGGGAAGCCACGTGCTGAACTTTAGAGAGCACCGGACCAAAATGGCAACCTATGTGCTGCGATGGCAGTAATATTCAGAGTATGCATGCATCTTCTTTCTAGCATTGGGCCACGAGTATGGACCGTTTGGGTAACCCTACACTATACGTTTTGTTGTTTTCTTGGCGTTGAACGGTTCCATCCATCCAGATCTATTTTTAGCAAAGATGAACATCTATTGTCTGTATGCACTACAAATGGTTCGGCACCTTTCGTTTCGTTGGTTTCAGGACGCTGGAGTCAGAAGTCATGCATTCCATTACCAATGCTAAGTATGCTTTCATGACTACATCGTTGTTATTATAGGCTAGACTTAGTGAGTCAGAGAGGCATTGATGAGAGGTCGTTACAGTAGCTCCTGGCACTGCAATTCGGTGCAAAGCACCGGCAACACATTGTTCAGATCTGTGATGCGAGTCATCTATCATCCAAAAATCATACAATTACCAACTATTAATTCATCTTCGAATTGAAATCTTCTTTTAGTTTTCCTAATCTTGTTGGGCCTGTTACAGCCGTGTTTTCATCACGGATTTGTGCGTCGTTTTCTCTGATTCAGTCGGAAACCAGTGCTGACGAGGATCAACTTAGGTAAACGCCAAAAGATTGCATGGGTCTAATTGACTGTGTTGAACCACCTACACCCTCTTGCACTTACAGGATGCAGTTGAAGGGCCGGTTGCTTTCCATGTCTTGGCCGGTCGAAAAAAAGGAGGGGTACATACAACGAGGTATGGACAAAAGGCAGTATTACAGGGATGGCTGCTCCTCTTTACGATTTCACTATTGGTCAAAATGTTCGCGTCCCTTCCTATGTGGTAAGTGGTAACTGATGTTGGAACTTGAAAGGCTACTGCTGTCTTGTACTACTATATACTCTGTTACACTATCACGAGAAAGAAGCGTGTTTTTGAAGAATGAGTTCTGGACTGGTCCACGAGCTCGACGAGCAGGTATGCCCCGCGCTTGGTTTGTGCATGCGGCTTGTTCGCTCAACGGCAGCGCATCACAGAAGACCATGCGGAGACGAGGTACTAGTTACTACTACCAGTGCATGAACTGGCATGTATTCCTACTACTTGTCAATTTGTCCTATTCTGGATTTAGAGTTGCGTTCTATAGAGGCTCGATTTTGATTTGGGAGTATAACCTGTTGAATTACACAACAGAAGCAAATCGTGACGTGCTGAATTTATTTCACTTCCAATCTTCGTTGAATTTGTCAAATTTACATCTCATGGCGTGTTCTTGCTGTCCTCTTAGTGATATTTATTGCTCCTAGTCGAAAGAAAAGGCATCTACTTCAACCAAGGCTGCAGACCTTGATGAAACATCTTCTATCGTTGCTGCTGCTCGCTGCTACTAGTACTACAGCCCTTAGTTGCTCGAATGGAAATTTTCCGAGCTGGCCATGCAAGCAATGGAAGCGGAAGTTCGACCATGTTGAGTATTGCTAGGGCTGAAGATGCATTTGCAGGCGCCATGGTCCCTGTTGGAGTGCTGGTGAAGATATTGAGGCCTTGAGTGTCATATCCTCAGCCTCAGGTATGATGCGGGATCTCCAGTTTAGCTACAGAAAAAGTGTACATCTGTTCGTTGTTCTCTTGTTTTAGCGCCTTGATTGTTACACCTCGCATGGTCCGCAACCGAGCCAAAGGCCGGGCGCACGCTGGAGCATTGGCGAGAGCAGCTGCAAAGCAAGGTTCATCCCATGTTGAAGCAAACAAAATTGAACCTGAAGCTATAACTGAAGAAAAGATTGAGAAACTGACCTGAAGCTATAATTGAAGCAATGAAAACTGAACCTGCCGCAAGTCTCCAAGGAAACTGTTCCGTCCACGAGATACTCGTCGAAGGATTGGGTTAAATAACCACATCTCTCTGACTGTGTGGTAAGCTGGGGACCCACTTGTAAGTGTGAGATGAGAGGCTAGTTGTTATATAGTACTTTGGTGGGATCACGGACCGCCTCAAGAGTCAAGATTCGCTAAAGAAATAGAAAGTACTAGCACTATCAGAATAGGTCAGGTAATCTCTGATCCCAGGATTCCAGGACGTAGGTCACGGGTCGTTCGTTTTAGCCTTCCACATCAATAGGAGTAGCAGGTATAGCGAACCCGTGGGTTTACTTCTTGGCTTGATCTGGCGAACCAACCTTGCAAAGCACGTTTCTTTCTTTTTGCATGTGCCATTCGACAGCAAAGCACATTTCAATATAGAACGTTTTCCCCTTCTGACTATATTACACAAGCACGGCCTACAAATGGAGTAAAATCATTTTTCGTTGTAAATGCTAGTGGTAATGACTGCTATTTTCTGTTTAGTTGCTCGATGGTGCCATCTGAAAAATGATAAAGTAGAGTGAGAGAGTTAGAAAATTTTATGATTCTGCGTACACATGTTATGGGTAAAATTTTGGTTACATTGAACCCAAAAAAAGTGCAAGTTGGTATGTATTTCCTTCCTAAAGAAATATAAGGAAAAGTCTAACCGATCCATTAAAAGTTAGCGGAGTATATACCTTAGTGGAGTATATATAATCCACTAAAATTTCGCCGCACCTAGCCGATCCCCTAAAGTTAGCGTAGTATAACTAAATTTGCACAAATTCAATCAAATTTGAACCGAAAGATGATGCATTTAAACATAAGTTCAACACATAAAGTTCTCGCAACCGAACATTAAACATAATTTAAACTAAAACTAAACTTAAACTACTTTCGGCCGAAGTGGAGGTTGAGCCAATCCTTCCCGGCGAGGTCACCCTCGGTGAGAGTTGGGTCCGGGCCAGTGTCGTCGTCGTCATCGCCGGGGAAGACACTCCGCCACTCCTCGACGTCGATCTTGTCATCGCCGCCCTCCTTGCCGCCCGCATTGCCGTCCTCCTCGCCGCCCGCCTTGCTACCCTCGTTGTCGGAGATGACGATAACTTCGTCGTCATTGACGACGAAGATCGCTCGCTCGCCTCCACTAGCTCCAGCTACTGCCAGCAGAGGTCATCCATGTAGGCCTCGGCGGCGGCCTCGGCCTCGAGGCGCTCCCTCGACGCCCGGTCTTCCCGCGCCATCCGAGCGGACACCACCCCCGGCTCCGACAGGACAAGGTTGACCAGCCGCGTGCCGATGGGAAAATTGAGCATCGCGTCGCGGCCGTGGAACTAGACCTGCCACCGGTCGTATTCCATGGCCGCGAGCTCAGCGGTGTGGAAGGAATCGACCCACTTTCACGTGTCGGTCTTGCGGATGGTGATTTCGGCCACCCACGTCCCCCATGACCGCTGTCGGACGCCCATGTAGGTCCTCGTCATGGCGCGGCTGAGGGAGGTCTGGGAAGTCCGCAAAACGCGTGGGGGCGCGGCGGCGGGCGGATCGGCTGAGTGGCGGCGGCTCGACGAAGCGGCCATGGAGGACGAACCGCGGGCGTGGCGGCACGGATCCATGCTGCGGATCAGCGAAGGGGTGAGAGGAAGAGATATGGGAGTTCAAGGTAAAAAAAGGTGCCCGCTCCAATAAAAAAAGAGTGCACACATAGGATTGTGTAAGGTTTGGGCAATGGAAAATGAAGGTTCTCATATCATTATATAGGTTTCATGTTTCACTTACACTTGTTAGTTCATAATTGTTGTTTCCTCTTATGCCAACTCTATAAACTTATATTTCAAGTGGCCTTAACCACATCAAGTGATGGAACCTAGATTAAATCCTAGTCGGACCATGACACACACACACACACAGGTGGAGAGAGAGATGGGATACTGGCGTGGAAAGAGAGAAGTCGGGAGTTCATGGTATAAAAGGTGCCCACTTCAATAAAAAAGAGTGTAGATACATGTTGTGTCTCATTTAGGCAATGGCAAATGAAGGTTATCGTGTCATTATAAAGATTCAAGGATACTAGATCACCGCGAGGGGCATATTTCGAGCGGCCTTAACCACATCAAGTGTTGGCGCCTATATTAAATCCTAATCAGTCTATAGACCAACACACACAGACACACACACACACATACACACACACACACAAAGGGATGAGAGAAAGAGAGATGGGAGTTCAAGGTATAAAAGGTGCCCGCTCCAATAAAAAGAGTGTACACATAGGGTTGTGCAAGGTTTAGGCAATGGAAAATCAAGGTTCTCGTGTCATTATATAGCTTTCATGCTTCACTTACAATTATTAGTTCATAATTGTTGTTCCTCTTATGCCAACTCTATCAACTTATATTTCAAGTGGCCTTAACCACATCAAGTGTTGCCGCCTAGATTAAATCTGAGTCGGACCATCACACACCCACACACACCCACACACAGGTGGAGAGAGAGAGAGATGGGATACTGACGTGGAAAGAGAGAAAGGTCAGGAGTTCATGGTATAAAAGGTGCCCACTTCGATAAAAAGAGTGCACATACATGTTGTGTAAAGGTTTAGGCAATGACAAATAAAGGTTATGTGTCATTATAGAGGTATGAGGATACTAGATCACTGCGAGGGGTATATTTCAAGCGGCCTTAATCACATCAAGTGTTGGCGTCTAGATTAAATCCTAATCAGTCCAACTAACCAACACACACACACACAAAGGGATGAGAGAAAGAGAGATGGGAGTTCAAGGTAAAAGGTGCTCACTCCAATAAAAAATAGTGCACGCATAGGGTTGTGCAAGGTTTGGGCAAAGGAAAATCAAGGTTCTCGTGTCATTATATAACTTTCATGCCTCACTTACAATTGTTAGTTCATAATTGTTGTTTTCTCTTATGCCAACTCTATCAACTTATATTTCAAGTGGTGCTCCAATTGGTACAACACTCATGGTATAAAAAGGTGCCCAGTCGAATTAAAAGAGTGCGCACATACGATTATGTAAGGTCTGGGCAATGGGAATTGAAGGTTCCTATGTCATTATGATGATACCACACAAGAGTGACACCCCCTCAGAGAACGCACACACCTCCAAGAATGACGCCCCCAAGCGGGGAGCGACACATTAGTGCCGCTGTCATCCGATCGACTGATTTAGGGTTTCCCCCGGAGGTAGTGGTCTGGAGCTTCTCCACGGCAATTCCTTCAAGAAGGGGATGAAACAGAAGAGCATTGCCATCGCCGGCCTTGGAAACTAGCCAAGAGCAAAGTTTTTCACCTGGATCTGCTGGACAAACTTCCATCTAGCATTGCGTGTGTTAGAGATATATTTGGGATACATTTATTTGGTAGTTTAGGATTTGTAATCTGTCTCTTACCTTATCTCCCGGAGAGGCTTCTTGCCCTCTAAGTCTTGTACTCAATATATACTCGCCCTTGAGGCTCAATAACACATCCATCATATTTCGCCAATCCCTCTATCCCTTTTAACATGGTATCAACCTAACCGATCCAACTCTAGCCGTCGCCCGCCGCTTCCGCCCTGCGCATCGCCCGTACCTAGGGTTCGTCCGCCGCTCATGTTGACCGGCTGCCCTAGAGAGTCTTTTTCCCGAGCCCTTGCTTTGGGTTTTTCTCTCTCCCACCGGTCACCTTGATTGACGTTTTTCTTTTTGGTTTTCCGATCTAAGCTCCATGCGTCTCTACTCCAACACAGGTGCAATCGGCCAGCTCCTGCACTGACCCGGCCGCCACACGCGGCAGGCGGCCCCTCACGACCGTCGTCCGCGCATCTACCCGGCCTCGCCCTGCAGCGGCCGTCACCCTGCGCCGGCCGTCGCCGCCCCGATCCGACTGGGAACTCTCCATCGCCACCTGCCTCCGTCGCATCTGCACGGCGGCCCCGCAGTCTGCCTCACCGGCCTTGTCCCCAGCTGCGTTGAGCCGGCTGCATCAGGATCGTCGGCTGCCTCGAGCCGGCTGCGTCAGGCTCGAGTCGGCCACGTCACCGCTCTTCTTCAGTTGCCGCCGCCGCTACCCTCGTAGTCACCACAGCCGCCCCTCCACCTCCTTCGTGCTGGCGACACCGATGCGTGCCTTCGTCCATGGCGTGTCCCTGGCCTGGGAAGCCTGGTGCGGCGCTTCGTCAACTTCGTCTTTGTCCATCTACGCACGCCTGGTGCTGGCAACACCCACACGTTTCTAGTCTGATCGTCTGCGACGCTCCCGTCGTTCGCAACGCTACCACTACGACTGCGGGGGATGTTAGAGATATATTTGGGTACATGTATTTGGTAGTCTAGGATTTGTAATTTGTCTCCTACCTTATCTCCCAGAGAGGCTTCTTGCCCTCCAAGTCTTGCACTCAATATATACTCGCCCTCGAGGCTCAATAATACATCCATCATATTCTGCCAATCCCTCTATCCCTTCTAACAGTGTGCACGGTACCGCCACTGATCTCCACTGCCACGCAGCGAGCAGGACGCACCGGCCAGATTAGATATAACTAGAGGCTAGACCACACACGTAGCGAGCAGGATGCACCACCACTAGGTACTCGTGCCCATGCCAGTGCTGGCCAGGACATGGACACGCGAATCAGAGGAATTTTTTGCATGCCACCGAACGGCAGCAGGCAAAGGAGGTGGCAGTGGTGGGGATGCATTGGCCGCACGCCGGGACCGTGCGTGCGCACCAGTGGATCTAGAGGACTAGCTCCTCGCGATAGTGCTCTGCCGCTCCCTCACGTCGATGAAGACCGACACATGGTGACTCCGCCACAAAAACGCCAAAGCCCTCTGGCTCGCCATTGAGCAGTAAAAGCGCAAGGCTAGCACGGAGGAGGCGGCGAAATCATAGGCAGCCCGTATGCCAAGGCGTAGTTGCGCGCGGCCCGGAGCATGACCGGTGTCATCTCCTCCGATGAGGAGTCCGACCTCTCTGACGGCTCCAGCTCCGACGATGATGTTCCTTTCACCGCCGACGCCAACACTAAGGGGTACAGACGCACCGATGACTGCAAGGGGAAGGTGCCGGTGAGGAAATGGTAATTTCCCCCAATCATCTTCGTCCCTGTTTAGTTATTTTAGTTTAGATCCTAGATTGTCCGCGATAAACTGTGTGTATTTTGGTCCGATGAACTGCGATGTATATATTCCCCTATATAATTTCATTGATCTATGTTTCGTTTTTTGCTTTGTTTTGTTATCTATGTAGTTTCGTTCATCATGTTGCATGGATAGCATGGATTTGGGGTACCGAATTTGAAGTATCCAACTGTGGATGCGTGCATTTGAGGGGTGACCGGTCACGTTGACGTATAGGGAGCAAGACTTGCTATACCCGGCCGCATGCTCTTATAGTATAAAAAAAGTTTCAAACAACGTAACTACTCCCTCTGCCCCATAATGTAAGACGTTGTTTGTGTAGTGTTAAAAAACGTGTTACATTATGGGACAAATTATGGGACAGAGGGAATACATAATAGCCAAGTGTAACCAAGGGTGAAACTCAACTCCAAGAAGTCGCTTTGGTACAAGTAGTAGTGTGCATATAGCCAAAGAACTCATCATCAGAAGCTCCAACTGAAAGCTATTTAAATCCAGTATGTAATCAAATGTGACTTGCAAGATCATGTACTCCCTCCGTTCCTAAATACAGGTTTTTGTAGAGATTTCGTTATGAACCAAATACGAATGTATATAGATACACTTTAGGTGTTGATTCACTCACTTTCTCTATATGTAGTTATAGTGAAATCTCACAAAGACTTATATTTAGGAATGAAGGGAATACAAACTAAGAATGCTCACGGACAGAGGACAGATAAATGAAGTCTCCAAGCGCGACAGCCGCATGGTATGTCCCTCAACCTGCAACCAAAAAAAACAAATTCGGCCAGAGACGCGTGTGTTTATAGACTAATCAGCATCCAAAAAATTAGGCACACAAGCACAACCATTTGATACATGTGCGCCCAGGAGGAATGCATTGAAAAGATTGAACAAAAGTTTTTGGCTCTAAGGTCACGAACAGATAAAAAAAGTTCAGAGATATACAAGAAGTTCAGACAAATAGATCAATATGCAACCAAAAACCATTACCGAACCACGGTGCAGGTCGAGGCAAGCGGCTCCCCAAACTCACAAACAGAAAATCGCAGAGGGCCTCTCAGTGTCCATGATAACCGCGAGATCAAACTGAATACAAGGAAAGTTCAAAAAATCATGTAATCCAGAAGTGCAAAAAAAATGGCGAGCAAGATTAACCGAGGAACCAACCAATTTGTGAGAGGGAGAGAAGGTGGATCCGTGTTTGCCAAGGTCGCCGCTCGCGTTGCCTTCGAGGTGCCCTCACGTGAGCAGTGAAGGTGGAGTTCGGGACGGCGTGGCCATGGCTCGTGACAAAGAGTTTTCGGGGATTAACTCAGAGCGATTCTGATGACGACTGACCCGTATGGATCAAAGTGATTTTTTAGGGATTAACTCAGAGCGATTCTGATGATGACTGATCCGTATGGATCAAAGCATTGTCATCGTAGGAAAACTCCAGATCAACAGGCAGAAGCGAAGCAGAAGAATGGCATGGAGCGGCAGCTGCCCTAGGAGAACCCGTGGTAGCCCTAACACTAGACGAAGTGGGGTGTCTGCTACCCCATTGTTTTTTGTCCTTGTTTCTTGCCATTTTTGGGTCTGCTATTCTCACAGCTCGCTACCCCATGTTCTGATTTTGCCTCGCCACTATTCGCCGTGGAGTGTTGACTTGCGTTACCACACTACGTGTATCTTGGAACGTAGCTATCCTGGTGTGCAAAAGCTAGCTGCTATTGATGACAGTTTGATGTATTTACTCTCGCTCTGGACGACCATAGTACGCTTATTGACTGGAGTGGTACTGACTAGGATTCAGTAGTTAGTAATAATATTTACAACTTAATCTAGGGTCTATATAGCTCCCAGCACCAAGCCAATTAGTGCCTCATGAAGCTTGAGTCTCCCAATCGATGGGCTTCTATTGGCATGAGACAATCATTAGGGGGTATCATTTTGCTTCTTTTAGCACTGGTAAGCATATAGGTTCTACAGATACGTCAACTACTGAATCTTGCAGACTCAGCCTCCCCATTTGCATGGAGTCAATTCGTTAGCAGTAAACACATCGTGATCTTTTTGCTGGGTTGCAATCAGCCTCCCCAAATGCATGAACCTTTCCTGTGCTAGGCACCATCAGACATCTGGTGAACCTCCCATCAGTTGGGAACCCTTCGATCATGGGCCGAGGTCTGACACGGTGCAGGCATGCCAGCCTACGGGCTGGGCCTAGTGGCTATGCACATGCAGACGTGGTCCAACTTCGTCTAAAAGACGAAATAAATTTGATCCACCTAAAATGTTAGAAATGATAAGAGGGGAAAGATCTAGACCGGATCCCAAGCAGAACATGTGGTTATGATTGCCACCCCCACAAGATTGTTGCATAGGTTTGCTTTTTCCTATATATATTGTCATATGATTTCTTATGCTGAAGTAATAATCTATTCACAATGTAAAGTATGAATCAGAAACTTAATTGAGAACTAGCAAACTATAATCTCAGTCACTGAAGCAATTGCAATTTATCATAACATCGGAAAGAGTCAATATAAGAGCTTTTCAGCAAGTCCACATATTCAACTATCATTTAGTCTTTCACAATTGCTAACACTCACGCAATACTTATGGGTATGAAGTTTTAATCGGATACAGAGAAAGATAGGGGCTTATAGTTTTGCCTCCCAATCTTTTACCTCAAGGGTAACGTCAACAATAATGCTTTATGAAAACCCACATCCAATTGGATATATATATATATATCAGGATCTTTTCAACACATAGTGCTTGCCAAAGGATAAAGTGTAAAAAGGAAAAGTGAAGATCACCATGACTCTTGTATAAGGTTTAAGACAAAAATAAAAGATAGGCCCTTCGCAAAGGGAAGCAGAGGTTGTCATGTGCTTTTATGGTTGGATGCACAAAATCTTAATGCAAAAGAACGTCACTTTATATTGCCACTTGTGATAGGGACCTTTATTATGCAGTCTGACGCTTTTATTTCTTCCATATCACAAGCTCGTATAAAGCTTATTTTCTCCACACTAATAGATCATACATATTTAGAGAGCAATTTTTATCGCTTGCAACAATGACAACTTACTTGAAGGATCTTACTCAATCCATAGGTAGATATGGTGGACTCTCATGGCAAAACTGGGTTTAAGGATATTTGGAAGCACAAGTAGTATCTCTACTTGGTGCAAAGAATTTGGCTAGAATGAGGGGGAAGGCAATCTCAACATGTTGGATGATCCATGACAATATAATTTGTTTTGGATATAAGAAAACACAACCCATTACGTTGTCTTCCTTGTCCAACATCAACTTTTTAGCATGTCATATTTTAATGAGGGCTCACAATCATAAAAGATGTCCAAGATAGTATATTTATATGTGAAAACCTCTCTTTCTTTATTACTTCCTATTAATTGCAACGATGACCAAAACTATGTTTGTCAACTCTCAACAACTTTTATTCATCATACTCCTTATATGTGAAGTCATTACTCTCCATAAGATCAATATGATCTCTTTATTTCTTTCTTTTTTTTCTTTTATTCCCTCTAGATCATAGCAAGATAACCAAGCCCTCAACTCAAGACTAATCTTTATTATATATATAGCTCACGGATCGATTACATAGATAAGGATCAACACAAAACTCAAAGCTAGATCATACTAAACTTTTATTCTACTAGATCAAGATATAACCAAAAGGATCGAACTAAGAAAAATAGTAAAGATAAAAGTGTGATGGTGATACGATACTGGGGCACCTCCCCCAAGCTTGGCAGTTGCCAAGGGGAGTGCCCATACCCATGTATTTATGTCTCTTTTGGTGGTGAAGATGGAGTTGTTGATGAAGTTGTGTCACACATCGAGCGTAGGAGATTCTCCAATTTGCGAATAATGCCCTTTGAGTGCGGTGATGTATTCTTGCAACAAAATATTTTCACGAGTGAGATACTTGTTTTGCACCTAAACTATTTCAATCATCTTGAAAGCTTCTATTTCAGTAGGGGTAAGATGGTTATAGTAAGGTTGAAGGATGTCCTCTTCTTCTACTGCCGGAGCTTGATCCTTCGTGGCCTTCTTGATCCTATCACCCTTGTTTATCTCCCCAAATTCTTCTCTCTTCATCTCTATCTTCATTAGCCAAGCATCGTTTCCCGCGTTGTTGGAGGAGGAGGACGACATGATGCCCGGCCTTGGAAACTCTGGCAGAAAACAGCTCAAGACAAAAGCAGGAGATATTTGCGTGGTACGGTGGTCAAAACCTTTGGGAGATTAAATAATGAATTTTTACCGACCAAAAGAAGTATCATGCAAGAAAACAGAGTCGGGAGGGCACACGAGGTGCCCACGACGCAGGGGCGCGCCCTCCACCCTTGTGGACGCCTCGTGTCCTTTCCAGACTACTTCTTATTTTCCTATTTTCTTAAATATTCCAAAACGGAGAAAAAATGCCATTAGAACTATTTTAGAGTCGGTTTACTTACCGTACCACATACCTATTCCTTTTCGAAGTCTGAAACATTCTGGAAATTGTCCCTTATATACTCCTCTAGGGTTACGGTATCAATAACATTGGTTTCAACATTTATGGGATTACCTGAGATATAATGTTTGATTCTTTGACCGTTCACCACCCTCAGATTTGTGCCTTCGAAGTTGTTGATTTTTATGGCACCAGAATGATAGACCTCCTCGATAACGTAAGGACCTTCCCATTTAGAGAGGACTTTTCCTGCAAAAAATCTTAAACGAGAGTTGTATAACAGAACATAATCACCTACATTAAACTCACGCTTTTGTATCCTTTTGTCATGCCATCTTTTAACTTTTTCTTTAAACAGTTTGGCATTCTCATAGGCCTGGGTTCTCCACTCATCAAGTGAGCTAATGTCAAATAGTCTCTTCTCATCGGCAAGTTTGAAATCATAATTGAGCTCTTTAATGGCCCAATATGCCTTATGTTCTAGTTCGAGAGGTAAGTGACATGCTTTTCCATAAGCCATTTTATACAGAGACATACCGATAGGATTTTTATATGCAGTTCTACAGGCCCATAATGCATCATCAAGTTTCTTGGACCAATTCTTTCTAGATCTATTAACAGTCTTTTAACAAAATTAATTTGAGCTCCCTGTTACTCAGTTCTACTTGACCACTAGACTGTGGGTGGTATGGATACGCAATTCTATGATTAACATCATACTTAGCAAGCATTTTACGAAAAGCACCATGAATAAAATGTGAACCACCATCAGTCATTAGGTATCTAGGGACTCCAAACCTCGGAAAAATAACTTCTTTAAGCATCTTAATAGAGGTGTTATGATTAGCACTACTAGTTGGAATAGCTTCTACCCACTTAGTAACGTAATCAACAGCAACTAAAATAGGTGTATACACATTAGAGGAAGGAAATGGTCCCATATAATCAAAGCCCCAAACATCAAATGGTTCAATAACAAGTGAATAGTTCAGAGGCATTTCTTGACGTCTACTAATATTGCCAATTCTTTGACATTCATCACAAGACAAGACAAACTTACGGGCATCTTTGAAAAGAGTAGGCCAATAAAAACCGGATTGCAATACCTTATGTGCAGTTCTATCTCCAACGTGGTGTCCTCCATAAGCCTCGGAGTGACACTTGCGTAGGATCTGTTCCTGTTCATGCTCAGGTACACAATGTCTAATAGCACCACCTACTCCTTCTTTATAAAGGAGTGGGTCATCCCAGAAGTAATGTCTTAAATCATAGAAAAACTTTTTCTTTTGCTGGTATGTGAAACTAGGTGGTATAAATTTAGCAACAATGTAATTGGCATGATCAGCATACCGTGGAGCAGTACGAGAAGCATTTATGACGGCTAATTGTTCATCAGGAAAACTATCATCAATAGGGAGTGGGTCATCAAGAACATTTTCTAACCTAGACAAGTTGTCTGCAACGTAGACAAGTTGTCTGCAACGGGGTTCTCAGCTCCCTTCCTATCAATAATATGCAAATCAAATTCTTGTAGCAAGAGAACCCATCTAATAAGTCTAGGTTTAGCATATTTCTTTTCCATAAGGTATTTAATAGCAGCATGATCAGTGTGAACAGTTACTTTAGAATCAACAATATAAGATCTGAACTTATCACAAGCAAATACAACTGCTAAAAATTCTTTTTCAGTAGTAGCATAATTTCTCTGGGCACTGTCTAGAGTTTTACTAGCATATTGGATAACATTTAGTTTCTTATCAACTCTTTGTCCTAGAACAACACCTACAGCATAATCACTAGCATCACACATAATTTCAAAGGGTAAATTCCAATCAGGTGGCTGAACAATAGGTGCAGAAATCAAGGCTTTATTAAGTATTTCAAATGCTTCTACACAATCATCATCAAAGACAAAAGGAACATTTTTTGTAAGAGATTAGTTAGAGGCCTAGAAATTTTTGAGAAGTCTTTAATGAACCTCCTATAAAAGCCGGCATGACCAAGGAAATTTCTTATGCCTTTAATGTCCTTAGGATACGACATCTTTTCAATAGCATCAACTTTAGCTTTATCAACTTCAATACCACTTTCAGAAATTTTATGCCCCAAGACAATACCTTCATTAACCATAAAGTGGCACTTCTCCCAATTCAAGACAAGATTAGTTTCTTCACATCCCTGCAAAACTCTCTCAAGGTTGCTTAAGTAGTCATCAAAAGAAGTTCCATACACGGAGAAATCATCCATGAAAACCTCAACAATCTTTTCACAAAAGTCAGAGAATATAGCGGTCATACGTCTTTGAAAGGTAGCAGATGAATTACATAAACCAAAAGGCATACATCTATAAGCAAAGGTACCGAAAGGGCAAGTAAAAGTGGTCTTTTCCTGATCCTCTTTCGACACGGGTATTTGAGAGAAACCAGAATAACTGTCTAGAAAGCAAAAATGTATATGTTTGGATAATATTTCTAGCATTTGATCAATAAAAGGTAAAGGGTAATGATCCTTTCTAGTAGCTTTATTTAATTTGCGGAAATCAATTACCATTCTATAACCTATAACAATTCTTTGTGGGATCAATTCGTCTTTATCATTAGGAACAATAGTAATACCTCTCTTCTTAGGGACACAATGGACAGGACTTACCCACTGACTATCAGCAATGGGATAAATTATACCTGCCTCCGGAAGCTTACTATTTCATTTCTTACAACTTCTTTCATCTTAGGATTTAACCGTCTTTGGTGATCAACAACCGGTTTAGCGTCTTTCTCCAATTTTATTTTGTGCTGGCATAGAGTGGGACTAATGCCCTTAAGATAATCAAGAGTATATCCAATAGCAGCACGGTGCTTCTTTAGAGTTTTCAATAATTTTTCTTCTTCCTGCTCTGAAAGGTTAGCACTAATAATAACAGGATATATATTCTTTTCATCAAGATAAGCATACTTAAGAGTATCAGGTAATGGTTTAAGCTCAAACACGGGATCACCCTTGGGTGGAGGAGGATCCCCTAGAATTTCAACAGGCAAGTTGTGTTTCAAAATAGGTCCCTGTTTAAAGAATACTTCATCTATTTCCCTTCTTTCATTCATAAACATATCATTTTCATGGTCTAGCAAATATTGTTCTAAAGGATCATTAGGAGGCAGCACAATAGAAGCAAGACCAATAATTTCATCTTTACTAGGCAATTCTTTATCATGGGGTTGTCTACCAAATTCAAAATTAAAATCATGAGACATATCCCCTAAACCAACAGTAACAATACCTTTTTGCAATCTATCTTAGCATTAATAGTATTCAAGAAGGGTCTACCGAATATAATGGGACAAAAGTCATCTTGTGGGGAACCAAGAACAAGAAAGTTGATAACCCACAAGTATAGGGGATCGCAACAGTTTTCGAGGGTAGAGTATTCAACCCAAATTTATTGATTCGACACAAGGGGAGCCAAAGAATACTCTCAAGTATTAGCAGGTGAGTTGTCAATTCAACCACACCTGGAAACTTAATATCTGCAGCAAAGTGTTTAGTAGCAAAGTAATATGATAGTAGTGGTAACGGTAGCAAAAGTAATGATAGCAAAAGTAATGTTTTTGGTATTTTGTAATGATGATAGCAATAGCAACGGAAAAGTAAATAAGCGAAGAACAATATATGGAAAGCTCGCAGGCAATGGATCAGTGATAGAGAATTATGCCGGATGCGGTTCATCATGTAACAGTCATAACCTAGGGTGACACAGAACTAGCTCCAATTCATCAATGTAATGTAGGCATGTATTCCGAATATAGTCATACGTGCTTATGGAAAAGAACTTGCATGACATCTTTTGTCCTACCCTCCCATGGCAGCGGGGTCCTTATGGAAACTAAGGGATATTAAGGCCTCCTTTTAATAGAGTACCGGAACAAAGCATTAACACATAGTGAATACATGAACTCCTCAAACTACGGTCATCACCGGTAAGTATCCCAATTATTGTTACTTCGGGGTTAACGGATCATAACACATAATAGGTGACTATAGACTTGCAAGATAGGATCAAGAACTCTCATATATTGATGAAAACATAATAGGTTCAGATCTGAAATTATGGCACTCGGGCCCTAGTGACAAGCATTAAGCATAGCAAAGTCATAGCAACATCAATCTCAGAACATAGTGGATATTAGGGATCAAACCCTAACAAAACTAACTCGATTACATGATAGATCCCATCCAACCCATCACCGTCTAGCAAGCCTATGATGGAATTACCGACGCACGGCAGTGAGCATCATGAAATTGGTGATGGAGGATGTTTGATGATGACGATGGCGACGGATTCCCCTCTCCGGAGCCCTGAACGGACTCCGATCAGCCCTCCCGAGAGGTTTTAGGGCTTGGCGGCGGCTCCATATCGTAAAACGCAATGATTTCTTCTCTTTGATTTTTTTCTCCGCGAAAGCAAATATATAGAGTTGGTATTGAGGTCGGAGGAGCTCCAGGGGGCCCACAAGGTAGGGGGCGCGCCCTAGGGGGGCAGGCGTCCCCCACCCTCATGGACAGGTGGTGCCCCCGGTCTTCATCTTTTGCAGGTATTTCTTATATTTTCCAAATAGATGTTCCGTGAAGTTTCAGGTCATTCCAGAACTTTTGTTTCTGCACATAAATAACACCATGGTAATTTTGCTAAAAACAGCGTCAGTCCGGGTTAGTTCCATTCAAATCATGCAAGTTAGAGTCCAAAATAAGGGCAAAAGTGTTTGGAATAGTAGATACGACGGAGATGTATCAACTCCCCCAAGCTTAAACCTTTGCTTGTCCTCAAGAAAATCAGTTGACAAACTGAAAGTGATAAATAAAAACTTTTACAAACTCTGTTTGCTCTTGTTGTTGTGGATATGTAAAGCCAGCATTCAAGTTTTCAGCAAGGATTATGACTAACCACATTCACAATAACGCTTAGGTCTCAAGCTTACTCATATCAATGGCATAATCAACTAGCGAGCAATAATAATAAATCTTGGATGACAACACTTTCTCAAAACAATCATAATATGATATAACAAGATGGTATCTCGCTAGCCCTTTCTGAGACCGCAAAACATAAATGCAGAGCACCTTTAAAGATCAAGGACTGACTAGACATTGTAATTCATGGTAAAAGAGATCCAATCAAGCCATACTCAATGTAAACTAACAGTAATGAATGCAAATGACAGTGGTGCCCTCCTACTGGTGCTTTTTAATAAGAGGATGATGACTCAGCATAAAAGTAAATAGATAGGCCCTTCGCAGATGAAGCAGGGATTTGTAGAGGTGCCAGAGCTCGGTTTTGAAATAGAGATGAATAATATTTTGAGCGGTATACTTTCATTGTCAACATAACAACCAAGAGATGGCGATATCTTCCATGCTACACACATTATAGGCGGTTCCCAAACAAAATGGTAAAGTTTATACTCCCCCTTCCACCAACAAGCATCAATCCATGGCTTGCTCGAAACAACGAGTGCCTCCAACTAACAAGAGTCCCAGGGGGAGTTTTGTTTGCAATTATTTTGATTTAGTTTTCATAAAGCATGGGACTGGGCATCCCGGTGACCAGCCATTTTTCTCGTGAGTGAGGAGCGGAGTCCACTCCTCTTGAGAATAACCCGCCTAACATGGAAGATACGGACAGCCCTAGTTGATACATGAGCTATTCGAGCATACAAAACAGGATATTTATTTGAAGGTTTAGAGTTTGGCACATATAAATTTACTTGGAACGGCGGGTAGATACCGTATATAGGAAGGTATAGTGGACTCATATGGAATAACTTTGGGGTTTATGGAGTTGGATGCACAAGCAGTATTCCCGCTTAGTACAGGTGAAGGCTAGCAAAAGACTGGGAAGCGACCAGCTAGAGAGCGACAACAGTCATGAACATGCATTAAAATTAATCAACACTGAATGCAAGCATGAGTAGGATATAATCCACCATGAACATAAATATCATGAAGGCTATGTTGATTTTGTTTCAACTACATGCGTGAACATGCGCCAAGTCGAGTCACTTAAATCATTCAGAGGAGGATACCACCCTATCATACCACATCACAACCATTTTAGTAGCATGTTGGCACGCAAGGTAAACCATTATAACTCATAGCTAATCAAGCATGGCACAAGAAACTATGATCTCTAGTTGTCATTGCAAACATGTTTATTCATAATAGGCTGAATCAGGAACGATGAACTAATCATATTTACAAAAACAAAAGAGGTCGAGTTCATACCAGCTTTTCTCATCTCAGTCAATCCATCATATATCGTCATAATTGCCTTTCACTTGCACGGCCGAATGATGTGAATAATAATAATAGTGCGCGTGCATTGGACTAAGCTGGAATTTGCAAGCATTCAATAAACAGGAGAAGACAAGGCAATATGGGCTCTTTTGTCAGATCAACAATAATGCATATAAGAGCCATTTCAACAATTTAATTATGGTCTTCTCCTATCGACCCCCAAAGAAAAGAAAAGAAATAAAACTATTTACACGGGAAAGCTCCCAACAAGCAAAAGAAGAACAGGAAATCTTTTTGGGTTTTCTTTTTAATTACTACTACAAGCATGGAAAGTAAACTAATTAAAAGCTACAATATTTTTTGGTTTTTCTTAAGGTTTATTAAACACACAAGAAGAAAGCATAAAAAGAAAAATAAACTAGCATGGATGATACAATGAAAAAGTATGAGCACCGACATCTAGCAATGAGTGTGTGAACATAAATGTAATGTCGGTGGGAAATACGTACTCCCCCAAGCTTAGGCTTTTGGCCTAAGTTGGTCTATGGCCACGATTGGCCTGGAAGATATCCATAGTAATAGCTAGGGTCGTACTGCGATGAAGAAGACTCTAACTGCCACTAGTTGGCAATCATTTCCGGATCCCACTGGTAATTAGACTGTCGTAGAGGATCAACTGGTAGTTCCGACTCTGACTCTGTGGCTGGTGCAGGGTTCCGGTAGGCGTGAATGTCCTCCGGCGAGATGAGGTACTAGCCTGTAGATAAATCAAACAAAGAAGGAGCAGGCAAGGTAATAGTCTCTGGATGATGTTTATCAAAGAACACTTTGTATTTAAGCTCCCCTCCCCTATTCTTTATAATGAAATCATGTGCTACCATACTCTTATAATCTAAATAAACACGAGGCAACAATTTTTCTTCCTATTAGAAGGACTAGCTGCATCTACATTATTTCTCTGAGAATCTTGCTCAATTCTCTTAGGATAGCCTTCAGGATACAAAGGTTCCCGAGTCATTCTACCAGTTCTAGTAGCCACTCTAACATCATAATCATTATTCTTACTATTCAATTCATTGAGCAAATCATTTTGAGCTTTAAGTACTTGTTCTACTTGAGTGGTAACCATAGAAGCATGTTTACTAATAATTTTAAGTTCACCTTTAACATTAGCCATATAATTACCCAAGTGCTCAAGCATATTTGAATTGTATTTCAATTGTCTACCAAAATAAGCATTAAAATCTTCTTGCTTAGCCATAAATTTATCAAACTCATCTAAGTATGGGCTAGCAAATTTAGTAAACGTGATTTCAGCTTTATCATATATATAGAGAGAATTTACCATTACTACCTGTGTCGGGTTATCAAGACCATGAGTTTCTTCAATAGGTAATGGATTAAGATCATATGTTTCTTCAACAGGCGGTAAATTAAGACCATGTATTTCTTCAATGGGAGGTAAATTCTTAACATCTTCAGCTTTAATACCTTTTTCTCTCATAGATTTCTTTGCCTCTTGCATATCTTCAGGACTGAGAAATAGAATACCCTTTTCTTCGGAGTTGGTTTAGGAATAGGCTCAGGAGTTGGTTCAGGAACTGGTTCAGGAAGTGTCCAATTATTTTCATTTGCCAACATATTATTCAATAGAATTTCAGCTTCATCTGACGTTCTTTCCCTGAAAACAGAACCAACACAACTATCCAAGTAATCTCTGGAAGCATCGGTTAGTCCATTATAAAAGATATCAAGTATTTCATTTTTCTTAAGAGGGTGATCAGGCAAAGCATTAAGTAACTTGAGAAGCCTCCCCCAAGCTTGTGGGAGACTTTCTTCAATTTGCACAAAATTATATATATCCCTTAAAGCAGCTTGTTTCTTATGAGCAGGGAAATATTTAGCAGAGAAGTAGTAAATCATATCCTGGGGACTACGCACATAACCATGATCAAGAGAATTAAACCATATCTTAGCATCACCCTTTAATGAGAACAGAAATATTTTAAGGATATAAAAGTAGCGAGTTCTCTCATCTTTAGTGAACAGGGTGGCTATATCATTTAATTTAGTAAGATGTGCCACAACAGTTTCAGATTCATAGCCATGAAAAGGATCAGATTCAACCAAAGTAATTATATCAGGATCAACAGAGAATTCATAATCCTTATTGGTAACACAGATAGGTGAAGTAGCAAAAGTAGGGTTAGGTTTCATCCTAGCATTTAGAGATTGCTTATTCCATTTAGCTAATAACCTCTTAAGTTCGTATCTATCTTTGCAAGCTAAAATAGCTAAAGAAGCTTCTTTATCAAAAACACAACCCTTAGGAATAACAGGTGAATCTTCATCATCACTTTCATCAGTATTATCAGATTCAATATTTTCATTCTCTCTAGCCCTAGCAAGTTGTTCATCAAGAAATTCACCAAGTGGCACAGTAGTATCAAGCATAGAAGTAGTTTCATCATAAGTATCATGCATAGCAGAAGTGGCATCATCAATAACATGCGACATATCAGAACGAATAGCAGAAGCAGGTTTAGGTGTCGCAAGCTTACTCAAAACGGAAGGTGAATCAAGTGTAGAGCTAGATGGCAGTTCCTTACCTCCCCTCGTAGTTGAGGGATAAATCTTAGTTTTTGGATCTCTCAAGTTCTTCATAATGATAAGCAGATATAAATCCCAAGTGACTCAAAGAATAGAGATATGCTCCCCGGCAACGGCACCAGAAAATAGTCTTGATAACCCACAAGTATAGGGGATAGCAACAGTTTTCGAGGGTAGAGTATTCAACCCAAATTTATTGATTCGTCACAAGGGGAGCCAAAGAATACCCTCAAGTATTAGCAACTGAGTTGTCAATTCAACCACACCTGGAAACTTAATATCTGCAGCAAAGTGTTTAGTAGCAAAGTAATATGATAGTAGTGGTAACGGTAGTAAAAGTAATGATAGAAAAAGTAATGTTTTTGGTATTTTGTAATGATGATAGCAATAGCAACGGAAAAGTAAATAAGCAAAGAACAATATATGGAAAGCTCGTAGGCAATGGATCAGTGATGGAGAATTATGCCAGATGCGGTTCATCATGTAACAGTCATAACCTAGGGTGACACAGAACTAGCTCCAATTCATCAATGTAATGTAGGCATGTATTCTGAATATAGTCATACATGCTTATGGAAAAGAACTTGCATGACATCTTTTGTCCTACCCTCCCGTGGCAGCGGAGTCCTTACGGAAACTATGGTATATTAAGGCCTCCTTTTAATAGAGTACCGAAACAAAGCATTAACACATAGTGAATACATGAACTCCTCAAACTACGGTCATCACCGGTAAGTATATCCCGATTATTGTCACTTCGGGGTTAACGGATCATAACACATAATAGGTGACTATAGACTTGCAAGATAGGATCAAGAACTCTCATATATTGATGAAAACATAATAGGTTCAGATCTGAAATCATGGCACTCGGGCCCTAGTGACAAGCATTAATCATAGCAAAGTCATAGGAACATCAATCTCAGAACATAGTGGATACTAGGGATCAAACCCTAACAAAACTAACTCGATTACATGATAGATCCCATCCAACCCATCACCGTCCAGCAAGCCTATGATGGAATTACTCACGCACGGCGGTGAGCATCATGAAATTGGTGATGGGGGATGGTTGATGACTATGGCGACGGATTCCCCTCTCCGGAGCCCCGAACAGACTCCAGATCAGCCCTCCCGAGAGGTTTTAGGGCTTGGCGGCGGCTCCCTATCGTAAAACGCGATGATTTCTTCTCTCTGATTTTTTCTCCCCGAAGCAAATATATAGAGTTGGTCTTGAGGTCGGAGGAGCTCCAGGGGGCCCATGAGGTAGGGGGGCAGGCGCGCCCCCACCCTCATGGACAGGTGGTGGGCCCCCTGGTCTTCATCTTTTGCACATATTTTTTATATTTTCCGAATAGATGTTCTGTGAAGTTTCGGGTCATTCTGAGAACTTTTGTTTCTGCACATAAATAACACCATGGTAATTCTGCTGAAAACAACGTCAGTCTGGGTTAGTTCCATTCAAATCATGCAAGTTAGAGTCCAAAATAAGGGCAAAAGTGTTTGGAAAAGTACATACGACGGAGACGTATCAAAAATCAGTAGGATATTTAACTTTCCCACACAAGACTTCAACATCTCTAACAATCCCAATGGGTGAAATAGTATCTCTATTGGCAGGCTTAATAGTAACATCAATATCTTCTATCTCAGCAGGTGCAATATCATGCATAATTTCTTTGTATAAGGAATGATGTATTTGATACGTCTATTTTGCATCATGCTTTTATATCGATAATTATTGCATTATGGGCTGTTATTACACATTATGTCACAATACTTATGCCTATTCTCTCTTATTTTACAAGGTTTACATAAAGAGGGAGAATGTCGACAGCTGGGATTATGGGCTGGAAAAGGAGAAACTATTAGAGACCTATTCTGCACAGCTCCAAAAGTCCTGAAACTTCACGGAAGTTATTTTCAGAATATATAAAAAATACTAAGCGCAAGAAGTACCAGAGGGGGGCCACTCACCAGCCACGAGGGTGGGGGGCGCGCCGCCTGCCTCATGGGCCCCCTGGTGTCCCTCCGATGCCCATCTTCTGCTATATGGAGTCCTTCGTTGAGGAAAAAAAATCATAAGCAAGCTTTCGGGACGAGACTCCGCCGCCACGAGGCGGAACCAATCTAGGGCTCTGGCAGAGCTGTTCTGCCGGGGAAACTTCCCTCCGGGAGGGGCAAATCATCACCATCGTCATCACCAACGCTCCTCTCATCGGGAGGGGGCCAATCTCCATCAACATATTCACCAACACCATCTCCTCTCAAACCCTAGTTCATCTCCTGTATCCAATTCTTATCTCTAGTCTGGGATTGGTACCTGTAGGTTGCTAGTAGTGTTGATTACTCCTTGTAGTTGATGCTAGTTGGTTTATTTGGTGGAAGATCATATGTTCAGATCCTATATGCATATTAATACCCCTCTGATTATGAACATGAATATGCTTTGTGAGTAGTTACGTTTGTTCCTGAGGACATGGGAGAAGTCTTGCTATTAGTAGTCATGTGAATTTGGTATTCGTTCGATATTTTGATGAGATGTATGTTGTCTCTCCTCTAGCATCACACATAATTTCAAAGGGTAAATTCCAACCAGGTGGCTGAACAATAGGTGAAGAAATCAAGGCTTTATTAAGTATTTCAAATGCTTCTACACAATCATCATCAAAGACAAAAGGAACATCTTTTTGTAAGAGATTAGTTAGAGGCCTAGAAATTTTAGAGAAGTCTTTAATGAACCTCCTATAAAAACCGGCATAACCAAGGAAACTTCTTATGCCTTTAATGTCCTTAGGACACAACATCTTTTCAATAGCATCAACTTTAGCTTTATCAACTTCAATACCACTTTCAGAAATTTTATGCCCCAAGACAATACCTTCATTAACCATAAAGTGGCACTTCTCCCAATTCAAGACAAGATTAGTTTCTTCACATCTCTGCAAAACTCTCTCAAGGTTGCTTAAGTAGTCATCAAAACAAGTTCATTACACGGACAAATCATCCATGAAAACCTCAACAATCTTTTCACAAAAGTTAGAGAATATAGCGGTCATACATCTTTGAAAGGTAGCAGGTGCATTATATAAACCAAAAGGCATACATCTATAAGCAAAGGTACCGAAAGGGCAAGTAAAAGTGGTTTTTCCTGATCCTCTTTCAACACGGGTATTTGAGAGAAACCAGAATAACCGTCTAGACAGCAAAAATGTGTATGTTTGGATAATATTTCTAGCATTTGATCAATAAAAGGTAAAGGGTAATGATCCTTTCTAGTAGCTTTATTTGATTTGCGGAAATCAATTACTATTCTATAACCTATAACAATCCTTTGTGGGATCAACTCGTCTTTATCATTAGGAACAATAGTAATACCTCTGTTCTTAGGGACACAATGAACAAGACTTACCCACTGACTATCAGCAACGGGATAAATTATACCTGCCTCCAGAAGCTTTAGTATTCCATTTCTTACAACTTATTTCATCTTAGGATTGAACCGTCATTGGTGATCAACAACCGGTTTAACGTCTTTCTCCAATTTTATTTTGTGCTGGCATAGAGTGGGACTAATGCCCTTAGGATCATCAAGAGTATATCAAATAGCAGCACGGTGCTTCTTCAGAGTTTTCAATAATTTCTCTTCTTCCTGCTCTGAAAGGTTAGCACTAATAATAACAGGATATATCTTGTTTTCATCAAGATAAGCATACTTAAGAGTATCAGGTAATGGTTTAAGCTCAAACACGGGATCACCCTGAAGGAAATATGCCCTAGAGGCAATGATAAAGATATTATTTATTTCCTTATATCATGATAAATGTTTATTATTCATGCTATAATTGTATTAACCGGAAACATAATACATGTGTGAATACATAGACAAACAGAGTGTCACTAGTATGCCTCTACTTGACTAGCTCGTTAATCGAAGATGGTTATGTTTCCTAACCATAAACAAAAGAGTTGTTATTTGATTAACGAGATCACATCATTAGGTGAATGATCTGATTGACATGACCCATTCCATTAGCTTAGCACCCGATCGTTTAGTATGTTGCTATTGCTTTCTTCATGACTTATACATGTTCCTATGACTATGAGATTATGCAACTCCCGTTTACCGGAGGAACACTTTGTGTGCTACCAAACGTCACAACGTAACTGGGTGATTATAAAGGTGCTCTACAGGTGTATCCAAAGGTACATGTTGGGTTGGTGTATTTCGAGATTAGGATTTGTCACTCCGATTGTCGGAGAGGTATCTCTGGGCCCTCTCGGTAATACACATCACATAAGCCTTGCAAGCATTGCAACTAATGAGTTAGTTGTGAGATGATGTATTACGGAACGAGTAAAGAGACTTGCCAGTAATGAGATTGAACTAGGTATTAAGATACCGACGATCGAATCTCGGGCAAGTAACATACCGATGACAAAGGGAACAACATATGTTGTTATGCAGTCCGACCGATAAAGATCTTCGTAGAATATGTAGGAGCCAATATGAGCATCCAGGTTCCGCTATTGGTTATTGACCGGAGACGTGTCTCGGTCATGTCTACATTGTTCTCGAACCCGTAGGGTCCGCACGCTTAAGGTTTCGATGACAGTTATATTATGAGTTTATGAGTTTTGATGTACCGAAGGAGTTCGGAGTCCCGGATGGGATCGGGACATGATGAGGAGTCTCGAAATGGTCGAGACATAAAGATTGATATATTGGAAGCCTATATTTTGATATCGGAAGTGTTCCGGGTGAAATCAGGATTTTACCGGAGTACCGGGAGGTTACCGGAACCCCCCGGGAGGTATATGGGCCTTAGTGGGCCTTAGTGGAAGAGAGGATAGGTGGCCAGGGCTGGGCCGCGCGCCCCTCCCCCCTAGTCCGAATAGGACAAGGAGAGGGGGGCGGCGCCCCCCTTCCTTCTCTCTCTCCTCTTCCCCCCTCCCGAATCCTATTCCAACTAGGAAAGGGGGGGGGGAATCCTACTCCCGGAGGGAGTAGGACTCCTCCTGGCGCGCCCTCTCCTGGCCGGCCGCACCCCCCTTTGATCCTTTATATACGGAGGCAGGGGGCACCCCTAGAGACACAAGTTGATCCACGTGATCATATTCTTAGCCGTGTATGGTGCCCCCTTCGACCATAGTCCTCGATAATATTGTAGCGGTTCTTAGGCGAAGCCCTGCGACCGTAGTACATCAAGATCGTCACCACGCCGTCGTGCTGACGGAACTCTTCCCCGACACTTTGCTAGATCGGAGTCCAGGGATCGTCATCGAGCTGAACGTGTGCTAGAACTCGGAGGTGCCGTAGTTTCGGTGCTTGATCGGTCGGCATGAAGACGTACGACTACATCAACCACGTTGTGCTAACGCTTCCGTTGTCGATCTACAAGGGTACGTAGATCACACTCTCCCCTCTCGTTGCTATGCATCACCATGATCTTGCATGTGCGTAGGAATTTTTTTGAAATTACTACGTTACCCAACAGTGGTATCAGAGCCAGGTTTTATGTGTTGATGTTATTTGCACGAGTAGAACACAAGTGAGTTGTGGGCGATATAAGTCATACTGCTTACCAGCATGTCATACTTTGGTTCGGCGGTATTGTTGGACGAAGCGGCCCGGACCGACATTACGCGTACGCTTACGCAAGACCGGTTCTCCCGACGTGCTTTGCACAAAGGTGGCTAGCGGGTGACAGTTTCTCCAACTTTAGTTGAACCGAGTGTGGCTACGCCCGGTCCTTGCGAAGGTTAAAATAGCACCAACTTGACAAACTATCGTTGTGGTTTTGATGCGTAGGTAAGATTGGTTCTTGCTTAAGCCCGTAGCAGCCACGTAAAACTTGCAACAACAAAGTAGAGGACGTCTAACTTGTTTTTGCAGGGCATGTTGTGATGTGATATGGTCAAGACATGATGCTAAATTTTATTGTATGAGATGATCATGTTTTGTAACCGAGTTATCGGCAACTGGCAGGAGCCATATGGTTGTCGCTTTATTGTATGCAATGCAATCGCGCTGTAATGCTTTACTTTATCACTAAGCGGTAACGATAGTCGTGAAAGCATAAGATTGGCAAGACGACAACGATGCTACGATGGAGATCAAGGTGTCGCGCCGGTGACGATGGTGATCATGACGGTGCTTCGAAGATGGAGATCACAAGCACAAGATGATGATGGCCATATCATATCACTTATATTGATTGCATGTGATGTTTATCTTTTATGCATCTTATCTTGATTTGATTGACGGTAGCATTTTAAGATGATCTCTCACTAATTATCAAGAAGTGTTCTCCCTGAGTATGCACCGTTGCGAAAGTTCTTCGTGCTGAGACACCACGTGATGATCGGGTGTGATAGGCTCTACGTTCAAATACAACGGGTGCAAAACAGTTGCACACGTAGAATACTCAGGTTATACTTGACGAGCCAAGCATATACAGATATGGCCTCGGAACACGGAGACCGAAAGGTCAAGCGTGAATCATATAGTAGATATGATCAACATAGTGATGTTCACCAATGAAACTACTCCATCTCACGTGATGATCGGACATGGTTTAGTTGATTTGGATCACGTGATCACTTAGAGGATTAGAGGGATGTCTATCTAAGTGGGAGTTCTTAAGTAATATGATTAAATTGAACTTAAATTTATCATGAACTTAGTCCTGGTAGTATTTTGCAAATTATGTTGTAGATCAATAGCTCGCGTTGTTGCTTCACTGTGTTTATTTTGGTATGTTCCTAGAGAAAATTGTGTTGAAAGATGTTAGTAGCAATGATGCGGATTGGATCCGTGATCTGAGGTTTATCCTCATTGCTGCACAGAAGAATTATGTCCTTGATGCACCGCTAGGTGACAGACCTATTGCAGGAGCAGATGCAGACGTTATGAACGTTTGGCTAGCTCAATATGATGACTACTTGATAGTTTAGTGCACCATGCTTAATGGCTTAGAATCGGGACTTCAAAGACGTTTTGAACGTCATGGACCATATGAGATGTTCCAGGAGTTAAAGTTAATATTTCAAGCAAATACCCGAGTTGAGAGATATGAAGTCTCCAACAAGTTCTGTAGCTAAAAGATGGAGGAGAATCGCTCAACTAGTGAGCATGTGCTTAGATTGTCTGGGTACTACAATCGCTTGAATCAAGTGGGAGTTAATCTTCCAGATAAGATAGTGATTGACAGAATTCTCTAGTCACCATCACCAAGTTAGTAGAACTTCGTGATGAACTATACTATGCAAGGGATAACAGAAACAACTCCCAAGCTCTTCGTGATGCTGAAATCAACGAAGGTAGAAATCAAGAAAAACATCAAGAGTTGATGGTTGACAAGACCACTAGTTTCAAGAAAAGGGCAAAGGGAAGAAGGGGAACTTCAAGAAGAACGGCAAGCAAGTTGCTGCTCAAGTGAAGAAGCCCAAGTCTGATCCTAAGCCCGAGACTAAGTGCTTCTACTGCAAAGGGACTGGTCACTGGAAGCAGAACTACCCCAAGTGATTGACGGATAAAAAGGATGGCAAAGTGAACATAAGTATATTTGATATACATGTTATTGATGTGTACTTTACTAGTGTTTATAGCAACCCCTCAGTATTTGATACTAGTTTAGTTGCTAAGATTAGTAACTCGAAACAGGAGTTGCAGAATAAACAGAGACTAGTTAAGGGTGAAGAAACGATGTGTGTTGGAAGTGGTTCCAAAATTGATATGATCATCATCGCACACTCCCTATACTTTCGGGATTAGTGTTGAACCTAAATAAGTGTTATTTGGTATTTGCGTTGAGCATGAATATGATTTGATCATGTTTATTGTAATACGGTTATTCATTTAAGTAAGAGAATAAATTGTTGTTCTGTTTACATGAATAAAACCTTATATGGTTACACACCCAATGAAAATAGTTCGTTGGATCTCGATCGTAGTGATACACATAAACATAATATTGAAACTAAAATATGCAAAGTTAATAATGATAGTGCAAACTTATTTGTGGCACTGCCGTTTAGGTCATATTGGTGTAAAGCGCATGAAGAAACTCCATGCTGATGGGCTTTTGGAATCACTTGATTATGAATCAGTTGATGCTTGCGAACCATGCCTCATGGGCAAGATGACTAAGACTCCGTTCTTCGGAACAATGGAGCGAGCAACAGATTTGTTGGAAATCATACATACTGATGTATGTGGTCCGATGAATATTGAGGCTCGCGACAGGTATCATTATTTTCTGTTCTTCATAGATAATTTGAGCAGATGTGAGTATATCTACTTGATGAAACATAAGTCTGAAACATTTGAGAAGTTCAAAGAATTTCAGAGTGAAGTGGAAAATCATCGTAACAAGAAAATAAAGTTTCTACGATCTGATCTTGGAGAAGAGTATTTGAATTACGAGTTTGGTCTTCAGTTAAAACAATGTGAAATAGTTTCACTACTCACGCCACCTGGAACACCACAGTGTAATGGTGTGTTCGAACGTCGTAATCGTACTTTATTTGATATGGTGCGATCTATGATGTCTCTTACAGATTTACCGCTATTGTTTTGGGGTTATGCATTAGAGACAGCTACATTCACATTAAATAGGGCACCATCTAAATCCATTTGAGATGACACCGTATGAACTATGGTTTAGCAAGAAGCCTAAGCTGTCGTTTCTTAAAGTTTGAGGTTGAATGCTTATGTGAAAAAGTTTCAACTTGATAAGCTCAAGCCTAAATCGGAGAAGTGCATCTTCATAGGATATCCAAAGGAAACTATTGGATACACCTTCTATCACAGATCCGAAGGCAAGACTTTTGTTGCTAAATTCGGAAACTTTCTAGAGAAGGAGTTTCTCTCGAAATAAGTGAGTAGGAGGAAAGTAGAACTTGACGAGGTAACTTTACCTACTCCCTTATTGGAAAGTAGTACATCACAGAAATCTGTTTCTGTGACACCTAGACCAATTAGTGAGGAAGCTAATGATAATGATCATGAAACTTCAGAACAAGATACTACTGAACCTCGTAGATCAACCAGAGTGAGATCCGCGCCAGAGTGGTACGGTAATCCTGTTCTGGAAGTCATGCTACTAGATCATGATGAACCTACGAACTATGAAGAAGCGATGATGAGCCCAGATTCCGCAAAATGGCTTGAAGCCATGAAATCTGAGATGGGATCCATGTATGAGAACAAAGTATGGACTTTGGTTGACTTGCCCAATGATCGGCAAGCAATTCAGAATAAATGGATCTTCAAGAAGAAGACGGACGCTGACGGTAATATTACTGTCTACAAAGCTCGACTTGTCGCAAAAGGTTTTCGGCAAGTTCAAGGGATTGACTATGATGTGACCTTCTCACCCGTAGCGATACTTAAGTCTGTCCGAATCATGTTAGCAATTGCCGCATTTTATGACTATGAAATTTGGCAGATGGATGTCAAAACTGCATTCCTGAATGGATTTCTGGAAGAAGAGTTGTATATGATGAAACTAGAAGGTTTTGTTGATCCAAAGGGAGCTAACAAAATATGCAAGCTCCAGCGATCCATCTATGGACTGATGCAAGCATCTCGGAGTTGGAATATACGCTTTGATAAGTTGATCAAAGCATATAGTTTTATACAGACTTGCGGTGAAGCCTGTATTTACAAGAAAGTGAGTGGGAGCACTACAACATTTCTGATAAGTATATGTGTATGACATATTGTTGATCGGAAATAATGTAGAATTACTCTGCAAAGCATAAAGGAGTGTTTGAAAGGATTTTTTCAAAGAAAACCTTGGTGAAGCTTCTTACATATTGAGCATCAAGATCTATAGAGATAGATCAAGACGCTTGATAAGTTTTTTCAATGAGTACATACCTTGACAAGATTTTGAAGTAGTTCAAAATGAAACAGTCAAAGAAAGAATTCTTGCCTGTGTTACAAGGTGTGAAGTTGAGTAAGACTCAAAGCCCGACCATGGCAGAAAATATAATGAGAATGAAAGTCATTCCCTATGCCTTGGCCATAGGTTCTATAAAGTATGCCATGATGTGTACCAGATCTATTGTATACCCTACACTGTGTTAAGCAAGGGAATACAATAGTGATATAAGAGTAGATCACTGGACATTGGTCAAAATTATCCTTAGTGGAATAAGGAAATATTTCTCGATCATGGAGGTGACAAAAGGTTCGTCGTAAAAAGTTACGTCGATGCAAGTTTTGACACAGATCTGGATGACTCTAAGTCTCGATCTAGATACATATTGAAAGTGGGAGCAATTAACTAGAGTAGCTCCGTGCAGAGCATTGTAGACATAGAATTCGCAAAATACTTACGGATCTGTATGTGACAGACCCGTTGACTAAAATTATCTCACAAGCAAAACATGATCACACCTTAGTACTCTTTGGGTGTTAATCACATAAATGATGTGAACTAGATTATTGACTCTAGTAAACTCTTTGGGTATAGGTCACATGACGATGTGAACTATGGGTGTTAATCACATGGTGATGTGAACTCTTAGTGTTGAATCACATGGCGATGTGAACTAGATTATTGACTCTAGTGCAAGTGGGAGACTGAAGGAAATATGCCCTAGAGGCAATGATAAAGTTATTATTTATTTCCTTATATCATGATAAATGTTTATTATTCATGCTAGAATTGTATTAACCGGAAACATAATACATGTGTGAATACATAGACAAACAGAGTGTCACTAGTATGCCTCTACTTGACTAGCTCGTCAATCGAAGATGGTTATGTTTCCTAACCATAAACAAAAGAGTTGTTATTTGATTGATGAGATCACATCATTAGGTGAATGATCTGATTGACATGACCCATTCCATTAGCTTAGCACCCGATCGTTTAGTATGTTGCTATTGCTTTCTTCATGACTTATACATGTTCCTATGACTATGAGATTATGCAACTCCCGTTTACTGGAGGAACACTTTGTGTGCTACCAAATGTCACAAGTAACTGGGTGATTATAAAGGTGCTCTACAGGTGTCTCCAAAGGTACATGTTGGGTTGGCGTATTTCGAGATTAGGATTTGTCACTCCGATTATCGGAGAGGTATCTCTGGGCCCTCTCGGTAATACACATCACATAAGCCTTGCAAGCATTGCAACTAATGAGTTAGTTGTGAGATGATGTATTACGGAACGAGTAAAGAGACTTGCCGGTAACGAGATTGAACTAGGTATTAAGATACCGACGATCGAATCTCGGGCAAGTAACATACCGATGACAAAGGGAACAACGTATGTTGTTATGTGGTCTGACCGATAAAGATCTTCGTAGAATATGTAGGAGCCAATATGAGCATCCAGGTTCCGCTATTGGTTATTGACCGGAGACGTGTCTCGGTCATGTCTACATTGTTCTCGAACCCGTAGGGTCCGCACGCTTAAGGTTTCGATGATAGTTATATTATGAGTTTATGAGTTTTGATGTACCGAAGGAGTTCAGAGTCCCGGATGGGATCGGGGACATGACGAGGAGTCTCGAAATGGTCGAGACAAAAAGATTGATATATTGGAAGCCTATATTTGGATATCGGAAGTGTTCCGGGTGAAATCGGGATTTTACCGGAGTACCGGGAGGTTACCGGAACCCCCCTGGGAGGTATATGGGCCTTAGTGGGCCTTAGTGGAAGAGAGGAGAGGTGGCCAGGGCTGGGCCGCGCGCCCCTCCCCCCTAGTCCGAATAGGACAAGGAGAGGGGGGCGGCGCCCCCCTTCCTTCTCTCTCTCCTCTTTCCCCCCTCCTGAATCCTATTCCAACTAGGAAAGGGGGGGAATCCTACTCCCGGAGGGAGTAGGACTCCTCCTGGCGCGCCCTCTCCTGGCCGGCTGCACCCCCCTTTGATCCTTTATATACGGAGGCAGGGGGCACCCGTAGAGACACAAGTTGATCCACGTGATCATATTCTTAGCCGTGTGCGGTGCCCCCTTCCACCATAGTCCTCGATAATATTGTAGTGGTGCTTAGGCGAAGCCCTGCGACGGTAGTACATCAAGATCGTCACCACGCCGTCGTGCTGACGGAACTCTTCCCCGACACTTTGCTGGATCAGAGTCCGGGGATCGTCATCGAGCTGAACGTGTGCTAGAACTCGGAGGTGCCGTAGTTTTGGTGCTTGATCGGTCGGGCCGTGAAGACGCACGACTACATCAACCACGTTGCGCTAACGCTTCCGTTGTCGATCTACAAGGGTACGTAGATCACACTCTCCCCTCTCGTTGCTATGCATCACCATGATCTTGCGTGTGCGTAGGAAATTTTTTGAAATTACTACGTTATCCAACACACCCTTGGGTGGAGGAGGATCCCCTAGAATTTCAACAGGCAAGTTGTGTTTCAAAATAGGTCCCTGTTTAAAAAATACTTCATCTATTTCCCTTCTTTCATTCGTAAACATATCATTTTCATGGTCTAGCAAATATTGTTCTAAAGGATCATTAGGAGGCACGGCAATAGAAGCAAGACCAATAATTTCATCTTTACTAGGAAATTCTTTAGGAGACTCCGCCGCCACGAGGCGGAACCAATCTAGGGCTCTGGCGGAGCTGTTCTAGCTGGGGACACTTCCCTCCGGGAGGGGGAAATCATCACCATCGTCATCACCAACGATCCTCGCATCGGGAGGGGGTCCAATCTCCATCAACATCTTCACCAGCACCATCTCCTCTCAAACCCTAGTTCATCTCTTGTATCCAATTCTTGTCTCTAGTCTGGGATTGGTACTTGTAGGTTGCTAGTAGTGTTGATTACTCCTTGTAGTTCATGTTAGTTGGTTTATTTGGTGGACGATCATATGTTCAGATCCTATATGCATATTAATACCCCTCTGATTATGAACATGAATATGCTTTGTGAGTAGTTACGTTTGTTCCTGAGGACATGGGAGAAGTCTTGCTATTAGTAGTCATGTGAATTTGGTATTCGTTCGATATTTTGATGAGATGTATGTTGTCTCTCCTCTAGCATCACACATAATTTCAAAGGGTAAATTCCAATCAGGTGGCTGAACAACAGGTGCAGAAATCAAGGCTTTATTAAGTATTTCAAATGCTTCTACACAATCATCATCAAAGACAAAAGGAACATCTTTTTGTAAGAGATTAGTTAGAGGCCTAGAAATTTTTGAGAAGTCTTTAATGAACCTCCTATAAAAATTGACATGACTAAGGAAACTTCTTATGCCTTTAATGTCCTTAGGACATGGCATATTTTCAATAGCATCAACTTTAGCTTTATCAACTTCAATACCACTTTCAGAAATTTTATGCCCCAAGACAATACCTTCATTAACCATAAAATGGCACTTATCCCAATTCAAGACAAGATTAGTTTCTTCACATCTCTCCAAAACTCTCTCAAGGTTGCTTAAGTAGTCATCAAAAGAAGTTCCATACACGGAGAAATCATCCATGAAAACCTCAACAATGTTTTCACAAAAGTCAGAGAATATAGCGGTCATACATCTTTGAAAGGTAGCAGGTGCATTACATAAACCAAAAGGCATACATCTGTAAGCAAAGGTACCGAAAGGGCAAGTAAAAGTGCTCTTTTCCTGATCCTCTTTCGACACGGGTATTTGAGAGAAACCAGAATAACCGTCTAGAAAGCAAAAATATGTATGTTTGGATAATATTTTTAGCATTTGATCAATAAAAGGTAAAGGGTAATGATCCTTTCTAGTAGCTTTATTTAATTTGCGGAAATCAATTACCATTCTATAACCTGTAACAAATCTTTGTGGGATCAATTCGTCTTTATCATTAGGAACAACAGTAATACCTCTCTTCTTAGGGACACAATGGACAGGACTTACCCACTGACTATCAGCAACGGGATAAATTATACCTGCCTCCAGAAGCTTTAGTATTTCATTTCTTACAACCTCTTTCATCTTAGGATTTAACCGTCGTTGGTGATCAACAACCGGTTTAGCGTCTTTCTCCAATTTTATTTTGTGTTGGCATAGAGTGGGACTAATGCCCTTAAGATCATCAAAAGTATATCCAATAGCAGCACAGTGGTTCTGCAGAGTTTTCCATAATTTCTCTTCTTCCCGCTCTGAAAGGTTAGCACTAATAATAATAGGATATATCTTCTTTTCATCAAGATAAGCATACTTAAGAGTATCAGGTAATGGTTTAAGCTCAAACACGGGATCACCCTTGGGTGGAGGAGGATCCCCTAGAATTTCAACAGGCAAGTTGTGTTTCAAAACAGGTCCCTGTTTAAAGAATACTTCATCTATTTCCCTTCTTTCATTCATAAACATATCATTTTCATGGTCTAGCAAATATTGTTCTAAAGGATCATTAGGAGGCACGTCAATACAAGCAAGACCAATAATTTCATCTATACTAGGCAATTCTTTATCATGGGGTTGTCTACCAAATTTAGCAGAATTAAAATCATGAGACATATCCCCTAAACCAACAGTAACAATACCTTTTTGCAGTCTATCTTTGCATTAACAATATTCAAGAAGGGTCTACCGAATATAATGGGACGAAAGTCATCTTGTGGGGAACCAAGAACAAGAAAATCAGTAAGATATTTAACTTTCCCACACAAGACTTCAACATCTCTAACAATCCCAACTGGTGAAATAGTATCTCTATTTGCAGGCTTAATAGTAACATCAATATCTTCTATCTCAGCAGTTGCAATATCATGCATAATTTCTTTGTATAAGGAATGAGGTATTTGATACGTCCATTTTGCATCATGCTTTTATATCGATATTTATTGCATTATGGGCTGTTATTACACATTATGTCACAATACTTATGCCTATTCTCTCTTATTTTACAATGTTTACATAAAGAGGGAGAATGCCAGCAGCTGGAATTCTGGGCTGGAAAAGGAGCAATTATTAGAGACCTATTCTGCACAGCTCGAAAAGTCCTGAAACTTCACGGAAGTTATTTTCAGAATATATAAAAAAATACTAAGCGCAAGAAATACCGGAGGGGGGCCACTCACCAGCCACGAGGGTGGGGGGCGCGCCGCCTGCCTCGTGGGCCCCCTGGTGGCCCTCCGATGCCCATCTTCTGCTATATGGAGTCTTTCGTTGAGGAAAAAAAATCATAAGCAAGCTTTCGGGACGAGACTCTGCCGCCACGAGGCGGAACCAATCTAGGGCTCTGGCGGAGCTGTTCTACCGGGGAAACTTCCCTCCGGGAGGGGGAAATCATCACCATCGTCATCACCAACGCTCCTCTCATCGGGAGGGCCCCAATCTCCATCAACATCTTCACCAGCACCATCTCCTCTCAAACCCTAGTTCATCTCTTGTATCCAATTCTTGTCTCTAGTCTGGGATTGGTACTTGTAGGTTGCTAGTAGTGTTGATTACTCCTTGTAGTTCATGTTAGTTGGTTTATTTGGTGGAAGATCATATGTTCAGATCCTATATGCATATTAATACCCCTCTGATTATGAACATGAATATGCTTTGTGAGTAGTTACGTTTGTTCCTGAGGACATGGGAGAAGTCTTGCTATTAGTAGTCATGTGAATTTGGTATTCGTTCGATATTTTGATGAGATGTATGTTGTCTCTCCTCTAGCATCACACATAATTTCAAAGGGTAAATTCCAATCAGGTGGCTGAACAATAGGTGCAAAAATCAAGGCTTTATTAAGTATTTCAAATGCTTCTACACAATCATCATCAAAGACAAAAGGAACATATTTTTGTAAGAGATTAGTCAGAGGCCTAGAAATTTTTGGGAAGTCTTTAATGAACCTCCTATAAAAACCGGCATGACCAAGGAAACTTCTTATGCCTTTAATGTCCTCAGGACACGACATCTTTTCAATAGCACAACTTTAGCTTTATCAACTTCAATACCACTTTCAGAAATTTTATGCCCCAATACAATACCTTCATTAACCATAAAGTGGCACTTCTCCCAATTCAAGACAAGATTAGTTTCTTCACATCTCTGCAAAACTCTCTCAAGGTTGCTTAAGTAGTCATCAAAAGAAGTTCCATACACGGAGAAATCATCCATGAAAACCTCAACAATCTTTTCACAAAAGTCAGAGAATATAGTGGTCATACATCTTTGAAAGGTAGCAGGTGCATTACATAAACCAAAAGGCATACATCCATAAGCAAAGGTACCGAAAGGGCAAGTAAAAGTGGTCTTTTACTGATCCTCTTTCGACACGGGTATTTGAGAGAAACCAGAATAACCATCTAGAAAGAAAAAAATGTGTATGTTTGGATAATATTTCTAGCATTTGATCAATAAAAGGTAAAGGGTAATGATCCTTTCTAGTAGCTATATTTAATTTGCGGAAATCAATTACCATTCTATAACCTGTAACAATTCTTTGTGGGATCAATTCGTATTTATCATTAGGAACAACAGTAATATCTCTCTTCTTAGGGACACAATGGACAAGACATACCCACTGACTATCAGCAGTGGGATAAATTATACCTGCCTCCAGAAGCTTAAGTATTTCATTTCTTACAACTTCTTTCATCTTAGGATTTAACCGTCGTTGGTGATCAACAACTGGTTTAGCGTCTTTCTCCAATTTTATTTTGTGCTGGCATAGAGTGGGACTAATGCCCTTAAGATCATCAAGAGTATGTCCAATAGCAGCACGGTGCTTCTTCAGAGTTTTCAATAATTACTCTTCTTCCTTCTCTGAAAGGTTAGCACTAATAATAACAGGATATATCTTCTTTTCATCAAGATAAGCATACTTAAGAGTATCAGGTAATGGTTTCAGCTCAAACACGGGATCACCCTTGGGTGGAGGAGGATGCCCTAGAATTTCAATAGGCAAGTTGTGTTTCAAAATATGTCCCTATTTAAAGAATACTTCATCCATTTGCCTTCTTTCATTCATAAACATATCATTTTCATGGTCTAGCAAATATTGTTCTAAAGGATCATTAGGAGGCATGGAAATAGAAGCAAGACCAATAATTTCATCTTTACTAGGCAATTCTTTATCATGGGGTTGTCTACCAAATTTAGCAAAATTAAAATCATGAGACATATCCCCTAAACCAACAGTAACTATACCTTTTTGCAGTCTATCTTTGCATTAACAGTATTCAAGAAGGGTCTACCGAATATAATGGGACAAAAGTCATCTTGTGGGGAACTAAGAACTGGAAAGTCAGTAGGATATTTAACTTTCCCACACAAGACTTCAACATCTCTAACAATCCCAACTGGTGAAATAGTATCTCTATTGGCAAGCTCGATAGTAACATCGATATCTTCTATCTCAACAGGTGCAATATCATGCATAATTTCTTTGTATAAGGAATGAGGTATTTGATACGTCCATTTTGCATCATGCTTTTATATCGATATTTATTGCATTATGGGTTGTTATTACACATTATGTCACAATACTTATGCCTATTCTCTCTTGTTTTACAAGGTTTACATAAAGAGGGAGAATGCCGGCAGCTGGGATTCTGGGCTAGAAAAGGAGGAAATATTAGTGACCTATTCTGCATAGCTCCAAAAGTCCTGAAACTTCATGGAAGTTATTTTCAGAATATATGAAAAATACTGAGTGCAAGAAGTACCAGAGGGGGGGCACTCAGCAGCCACGAGGGTGGGGGCGCGCCCTACCCCCTGGGCGGGCCCCCTGCCTCGTGGGCCCCCTGGTGGCCCTCAGATGCCCATCTTCTGCTATATGGAGTCTTTTGTTGAGGAAAAAATCATAAGCAAGCTTTTGGGACGAGACTCCACCACCATGAGGCAGAACCAATCTAGGGTTGTGGCGGAGCTGTTCTGCCGGGGAAACTTCCCTTCGGGAGGGGGAAATCATCACCATCATCATCACCAATGCTCCTCTCATCGGGAGGGGACCAATATCCATTAACATCTTCACCAGCACCATCTCCTCTCAAACCCTAGTTCATCTCTTGTATCCAATTCTTGTCTCTAAGTCTGGGATTGGTACGTGTAGGTTCCTAGTAGTGTTGATTACTCCTTGTAGTTGATGCTAGTTGGTTTATTTGGTGGAAGATCATATGTCCAGATCCTATATGCATATTAATACCCCTCTGATTATGAACATGAATATGATTTGTGAGTAGTTATGTTTGTTCCTGAGGACATGGGAGAAGTCTTGCTATTAGTAGTCATGTGAATTTGGTATTCGTTCGATATTTTGATGAGATGTATGTTGTCTCTCCTCTAGTGGTGTTATGTGAACGTCGACTACATGACACTTCACCATTATTTGGGCCTAGAGGAAGGCATTGGGAAGTAATAAGTAGATGATGGGTTGCTAGAGTGACAGAAGCTTTAACCCTAGTTTATGCGTTGCTTCGTAAGGGGATGATTTGGATCCATATGTTTCATGCTATGGTTAGGTTTACCTTAATACTTTTGTTGTAGTTGCGGATGCTTGCAATAGAGGTTAATCATAAGTGGGATTCTTGTCCAAGTAAGGACAGTACCCAAGCACCGGTCCACCCACATACCAAATTATCAAAGTACCGAACATGAATCAGATGAACGTGATGAAAACTAGCTTGATGATAATTCCCATGTGTCCTCGGGAGCACTTTTCTCTATATTAGAGTTTGTCCAGGCTTGTCCTTTGCTACAAAAAGGATTGGGACACCTTGCTGCACTTTATTTACTTTTGTTACTTGTTGCTCATGACAAATTATCTTATCACAAAACTATCTGTTATCTATAATTTCAATGCTTGCAGAGAATACCTTGCTGAAAACCGCTTATCATTTCCTTCTGCTCCTCGTTGGGTTTGACACTCTTACTTATCGAAAGGACTACAATAGATCCCCCATACTTGTGGGTCATCAAGACTCTTTTCTGGCGCTGTTGCCGGGGAGTGAAGCGCCTTTGGTAGGTGGAATTTGGTAAGGAAAAATTTATATAGTGTGCTGAAATTTACTGTCACTTGTTACTATGGAAAGTAATCCTTTGAGGGGCTTGTTCGTGGTATCTTCACCTCGACTAGTAGAGCAAAGACTTGCTCCTCAACCTACTCAACCTACTGATCCTATTGAAAATGAAAATGTCTACTTTGAAATTCCTTCGGGTATGATAGAAAAGCCGCTAGCTAATCCTTTTGCAGGAGATGGAACATTACATCCTGATGAGAACCTAATATATGCGGATGAAGTTTGTGGATTATTTAAGCTTGCAGGTATGCCCGATGATGTTATCAAAAAGAAGGTCTTCCATTTATATTTGGAGGGAGATGCATTGACATGGTATAGGCTATGTGATGATATGGGATCATGGAACTAAAAACGATTAAAATTGGAATTTCATCAGAAGTTTTGTCCTATGCATCTTGTTCATCGTGATCGTAATTATATTTATAATTTGTGGCCTCGCGAAGGAGAAAGCATCGCTCAAGCTTGGGGGAGGCTTAAATAAATTTTATATTCATGCCCCAATCATGAGCTCTCAAGAGAAATGATTATCCAAAATTTTATGCTCGGCTTTCTGATAACAATCGCACCATGCTCGATACTTCTTGTGCTGGATCTTTTATGATGAAGACTATTGAATTCAAATGGGATTTATTGGAAAGAATTAAACGCAACTTTGAAGATTGGGATCTCGATGAAGGTAAGGAGTCATGTATGACACCTAAGTTTGATTGTGTTAAATATTTTATGGATACCGATGTTTTCCGTAAATTTAGCACTAAATATGGACTTGACTCTAAGATAGTAGCTTCTTTCTGTGAATATTTTGCTACTCATGTTGATCTCCCTAAGGAGAAGTGGTTTAAATATCATCCTCCCATAGAAGTAAAAGTAGGTGCACCTATTAAAGTTGAAGAAAATACTATCACTTATAATGATCCTATTGTTCCTACTGCTTATGTTGAGAAACCACCTTTTCCTGTGAGGATAAAAGATCATGCTAAAGATTCATCTATGGTTCGTAAAAGCAATATTAGAACCTATACACCTCCTGAGCAAGTTAAAGTTGAACCTAATATTGCTATTGTTAAGGATCTCTTGGATGATAATATTGATGGGCATGTTATTCATTTCTGTGATGAAACTGCTAGAATTGCTAAACCTTGTGCTAAAGATAAACATAGACCTGTGGTAGGCATGCCTGTTATTTCTGTTAAAATAGGAGATCATTGTTATCATGGCTTGTGTGATATGGGTGATGCTAGTGCAATACCTATTGACTTATACAAAGAAAATATGCATGATATTGCACCTGCTGAGTTAGAAGATATTGATGTCACAATTAAACTTGCCAATAGAGATACTATTTCACCAATTGGGATTGTTAGAGATGTTGAAGTCTTGTGTGGGAAAACTAAATATCTTGCTGATTTTCTTATTCTTGGTTCCCCACAAGATAGCTTTTGCCCCATTATATTTGGTAGACCCTTCTTAAACACTGTTAATGCTAGGATAGACTGCAAAAAGGATGTTGTTACTATTGGTTTAGGTGATATGTCTCATGATTTCAACTTTTCTAAATTTCGTAGACAACACCGTGAAGAGGAATTGCCTAGTAAAGATGAAATTATTGGTCTTGCTTCTATTGCCGTACCTCCTAGTGATCCTTTAGAACAATATTTGCTAGACCATGAAAATGATATGTTTATGAATGAAAGAAGGGAAATAGATGAGGTGTTCTTTAAACAGGGACCTATTCTGAAACACAACTTGCCTGTTGAAATCTTAGGGGATCCTCCTCCACCCAAGGGTGATCCCGTGTTTGAGCTTAAACCATTGCCTGATACTCTTAAATACACTTATCTTGATGAAAAGAAGATATATCATGTTATTATTAGTGCTAACCTTTCAGAGAAGGAGGAAGAAAAATTATTGAAAACTCTGAAGAAGCACCGTGCTGCTATTGGATATACTCTTGATGATCTTAAGGGCATTAGTCCCACTCTATGTCAACACAAAATAAATTTGGAAAAAGATGCCAAACTAGTTATTGATCACCAACGATGGCTGAATCCTAAGATGAAAGAAGTGGTAAGAAAAGAAATACTAAAGCTCCTTGAGGCAGGTATAATTTATCCCGTTGCTGATAGTCAGTGGGTAAGTCCTGTCCATTGTGTTCCTTAGAAGGGAGGTATTACTGTCGTTCCTAATGATAAAGATGAATTGATTCCGCAAAGAATTATTACAGGTTATAGGATGGTAATTGATTTCCGCAAATTAAATAAGGATACTAAAAAATATCATTACCCCTTACCTTTTATTGATCAAATGCTAGAAATATTGTCCAAACATACACATTTTTGCTTTCTAGATGGTTATTCTGGTTTCTCTCAAGTACCTGTATCAGCTGATGATCAATCTAAGACCACTTTTACTTGCCCTTTCGGTACTTTTGCTTATAGACATATGCCTTTTGGTTTATGTAATGCACCTGCTACCTTTCAAAGATGCATGATGGCTATATTTTCTGATTTTTGTGAAAAGATATGTGAGGTATTCATGGATGATTTCTCCATTTATGGATCCTCTTTTGATGATTGCTTAAGCAAACTTGATCGAGTTTTGCAGAGATGTGAAGAAACTAACCTTGTCTTGAATTGGGAGAAATGCCACTTTATGGTTAATGAAGGTATTGTCTTGGGGCACAAAATTTCTGAAAGAGGCATTGAAGTTGATAAAGCTAAAGTTGATGCTATTCAAAAGATGCCGTGTCCCAAGGACATCAAAGGTATAAGAAGTTTCCTTGGTCATGCCGGTTTTTATAGGAGGTTCATTAAGGACTTCTCAAAAATTTGTCGGCCTCTGACTAATTTATTACAAAAAGATATACCGTTCGTCTTTGATAATGATTGTGTAGAAGCATTTGAAATACTTAAGAAAGCATCGATCTCTGCACCTATTGTTCAGCCACCTGATTGGAATTTACCTTTTGAAATTATGTGTGATGCTAGTGATTATGCTGTGGGTGCTGTTCTAGGGAAAAGAGTTGATAAGAAATTAAATGTTATTCAATATGCTAGTAAAACTCTAGACAATGCCCAGAGAAATTATGCTACAACTGAAAAAGAGTTCTTAGCAGTTGTATTTGCTTGTGATAAGTTCAGACCTTATATTGTTGATTCTAAAGTAACTATTCACATAGATCATGCTGCTATTAAATATCTTATGGAAAAGAAAGATGCTAAACCTGGGCTTATTAGATGGGTTCTCTTGCTACAAGAATTTGATTTGCATATTATTGATAGAAAGGGAGCTGAGAACCCCGTTGTAGATAACTTGTCTAGGTTGGAAAATGTTCTTGATGACCCACTACCTATTGATGATAGCTTTCTTGATGAACAACTAAATGTCATAAATGCTTCTCGAACTGCTCCATGGTATGCTGATTATGCTAATTATATTGTTGCTAAATTTATACCACCTAGTTTCACATACCAGCAAAATAAAAAGTTCTTCTATGATTTGAGACATTACTTTTGGGATGACCCACATCTTTATAAAGAAGGAGTAGATGGTATTATTAGACGTTGTGTACCTGAGCATGAACAGGAACAAATCCTACGCAAGTGTCCCTCCGAGGCTTATGGAGGACACCATGCTGGAGATAGAACTGCACATAAGGTATTGCAATCCGGTTTTTATTGGCCTACTCTCTTCAAGGATGCCCGTAAGTTTGTCTTGTCTTGTGATGAATGTCAAAGAATTGGTAATATTAGTAGACATCAAGAAATGCCTATGAATTATTCACTTGTTCTTGAACCATTTGATGTTTGGGGCTTTGATTATATGGGACCTTTTCCTGCCTCTAATGGATATACACATATTTTAGTTGCTGTTGATTATGTTACTAAGTGGGTAGAAGCTATTCCAACTAGTAGAGCTGATCATAACACCTCTATTAAGATGCTTAAAGAAATTATTTTCCGAGGTTTGGAGTCCATAGATATTTAATGAATGATGGTGGTTCACATTTTATTCATGGTGCTTTCCATAAAATGCTTGCTAAGTATGATGTTAATCATAGAATTGCATCACCTTATCACCCGCAGTCTAGTGGTCAAGTAGAATTGAGTAATAGAGAACTCAAATTAATTTTGCAAAAGACTGTTAATAGATCTAGAAAGAATTGGTCCAAGAAACTTTATGATGGATTATGGGCCTATAGAACTGCATATAAAAATCCCATGGGTATGTCTCCGTATAAAATGGTTTATGGTAAAGCATGTCACTTACCTCTCGAACTAGAACATAGGGCTTATTGGGCTATTAAAGAGCTCAATTATGATTTCAAACTTGCCAGTGAGAAAAGGTTATTTGACATTAGCTCACTTGATGAATGGAGAACCCAAGCCTATGAGAATGCCAAATTGTTTAAAGAAAAAGTTAAAAGATGGCATGACAAAAGGATACAAAAGCGTGAGTAATGTAGGTGATTATGTATTGCTATACAACTCTCGTTTAAGATTTTTTGCAGGAAAACTTCTCTCTAAATGGGAAGGTCCTTACGTTATCGAGGAGGTCTATCGTTCCGGTGCCATAAAAATCAACAACTTCGAAGGCACGAATCCGAAGGTGGTGAATGATCAAAGAATCAAACATTATATCTCAGGTAATCCTATAAATGTTGAAACCAATGTTATTGAAACCGTAACCCCGGAGGAATACATAAGGGACACTTTGCGGAACATTTTAGACTCCGAAAAGGAATCGGTATGGGGTACGGTAAGTAAACCGACTCCAAAACAGTTCTAATGGCAATTTTTCTTCGTTTTGGAATATTTAGAAAAATAGAAAAATAAGAAGCAGTCCGGGAAGGACACGAGGGCTCCACAAGGGTGGAGGGCGCGCCCCCTACCTCGTGGGCACCTCGTGCGCTCTCCGGACTCCGTTTTCTTGCACTTTATGTATTTTGGTCGGTAAAAATTCATTATATAATCTCCCGGAGGCTTTGACTCCTGTATCACGCAAATATCTCTCGTCTTTGTTTTGACCTGTCTTTCTGACAGATCTAGGTCGTCATGTTGTCTTCAAGTGCCCCCAAGGACAAGTTCTTCGAGAAGGTCATCAACCCCTACCTCACGGAGGTGCTGCAACACCCTCAAACCATTGAGATGCGTGAGGGGTTGTTGCACATCCGCGATGTTGAGGGACCAAGGAAGACCGGAAGCACGGAGGCAAGGCTCGAGGCATTGGAGCAACAAGTTTTCAAGTGCCAGGAGATGGTGGAGCGTGGACTCGACTCCAATCACATTATGATCACGGAGTTCACCAACAACCACAAGCTGGACGTCAAGGACATTGGGGAGGCCATCTTCAAGCTTCATGAGAAAATTGAGCACCTCCAAGCCTAGATCTATGACCTGCAAAATCAAAACTGTGAGTATGAATATAGATTCAAAAGGATGAGTTTGGCTGCAGATTTGAGGACTCAGGAGACTCGATCATCCTTCTATGATGGTGAGCCCATGCCTTGGAAGAGGGACGACAAGCCTACATCATCAACAACTCCAACTCCTTCACCGGCAAAAGAGATATAATCACATGGGTATGGGCACTCCCCTTGGCAACTGCCAAGCTTGGGGGAGGTGCTCCGGTATCGCATCACCATCACTTTTATCTTTATCGTTTTTCTTAGTTCGATCCTTTTAGTAATATCTTTATCTAGTAGAATAAAGTTTTTGGTATGATCTAGTTTGAGTTTTGCCTTATGATCCTTCTATGTAATCGAGTCTGTGAGCTATATAATAAAGATTAGTGTTGAGTCAAGGGCTTGATGATTTTGCTATGATCTTGAGGGAATAAAATAAAAGAGAAGAAATAAAAAGAATAAAAGAGATCATATGGATCTTATGGAGAGTAATGAGCTCACATATAAAGAGTATGATGAATAAAAGTTGTTGAGAGTTGACAAACATAGTTTTGGTCATCGTTGCAATTAATAGGAAGTAATAAAGAAAGAGAGGTCTTCACATATAAATATACTATCTTGGACATCTTTTATGATTGTGAGCACTCATTAAAATATGATATGCTAAAGAGTTGACGTTGGACAAGGAAGACAACGTAATGGGTTATGTTTTCTTACATCTAAGATAAATTATATTGCCATGGATCATCCAACATGGTTGAGCTTGCCTTTCCCCCTCATGCTAGCTAAACTCTTTGCACCAAGTAGGGATACTACTTGTGCTTCCAAATATCCTTAAACCCAGTTTTGCCACGAGAGTCCACCATATCTACCTATGGATTGAGTAAGATCCTTCAAGTAAGTTGTCATCGGTGCAAGCAATAAAAATTGCTCTCTAAATATGTATGACTTATTAGTGTGGGATAAAATAAGCTTTATACGATCTTGTGATATGGAAGAAATAAAAGCGACGGACTGCATAATAAAGGTCCATATCACAAGTGGCAATATAAAGTGATGTTCTTTCGCATTAAGATTTTGTGCATCCAACCATAAAAGCGCATGACAACCTCTGCTTCCCTCTGTAAAGGGCCTATCTTTTACTTTTATCTCCTACCTTACATAAGAGTCATGGTGATCCTCACCTTTCCTTTTTCCGTTTTATCTTTTTAGCAAGCACAATATGTTGGAAAGATCCTAGTATATATGGCTAATTGGATGTGAGTTTTCATGAACTATTATTGTTGAGATTACCCTTGAGGTAAAACGTTGGGAGGCAAAACTATAAGCCCCTATCTTTCTCTGTGTCCAATTAAAACTCCATACCCATAAGTATATTGCGTGAGTGTTAGCAATTGTGAAAGACTATATGATAGTTGAGTATGTGGACTTGCTGAAAAGCTCTTATATTGACTCTTCCCTATGTTATGATAAATTGCAGTTGCTCCAATGACTGAGATTATAGTTTGTTTGTTTTCAATGAAGTTTATGATTCATACTTGAAATTGTGATTGAATTATTACTGTAGCATAAGAGATCATATGTCAATAATTATATAAGTTGATGTTCTAAGAATGATCATGATGCCCTCATGTCCGTATTTTATTTTTATCGACACCTCTATCTCTAAACATGTGGACATATTTTTCGATTTCGGCTTTCGCTTGAGGACAAGCGAGGTCTAAGCTTGGGGGAGTTGATACGTCCATTTTGCATCATGCTTTTATATCGATATTTATTGCATTATGGGCTGTTATTACACATTATGTCACAATACTTATGCATATTCTCTCTTATTCTACAAGGTTTACATAAAGAGGGAGAATGCCGGTAGCTGGGATTCTGGGCTGGAAAAGGAGCAAATATTAGAGACATATTCTGCACAGCTCCAAAAGTCCTGAAACTTCACAGAAGTTATTTTCAGAATATATAAAAAATACTGAGCGCAAGAAGTACCAGAGGGGGGCCACTCACCAGCTGCTACCTCTTGAGCACCGCCTTGGTTTTCCCTTGAAGAGGAAAGGGTGATGCAGCAAAGTAGCGTAGGTATTTCCCTCAGTTTTTGAGAACCAAGGTATCAATCCAATAGGAGGCTACGCGCGAGTCCCTCGCACCTACACAAAACAAATAAATCCTCGCAACCAACGCGATAAGGGGTTGTCAATCCCTACACGGTCACTTACGAGAGTGAGATCTGATAGATATGATAAGATAATATTTTTTGGTATTTTTATGATAAAGATGCAAAGTGAAATAAAGGCAAAGTAAATAGCAAAGGATACCAAAAAAATTATCATAAAAATTATCTTATAGGGCTGTCAATCCCTATAAGGCCACTTACGAGAGTGAGATTTGATAGATATGATAAAAATACCAAAAAAAATTATCTTATTAGATCTCACTCTCGTAAGTGGCCTTATAGGGATTGACAACCCCTATTTGCGTGGTCACGAGGATTTATTTTTTTTGTGCAGGTACGAGGGACTCGCGCATAGCCTCCTACTGGATTGATACCTTGGTTCTCAAAAACTGAGGGAAATACTTACGCTACTTTGCTGCATCATCCCTTCCTCTTCGGGGAAAACCAACGCAGTGCTCAAGAGGTAGCAACCTTCTTCTTGATAACATCCTCGGGCATATCTGCAAGCTTAAATAATGCACAAACTTCATCCACATAGATTAGGTGCATATTGGGATGTAATGTTCCATCTCCTATAAAAGGATTAGCTAGCGGTTTCTCTATCATACCTGAAGGAATTTCAAAGTAAACATTTTCAGTAGGTTCAGTAGGTTGAGGGGCAACTCTTTGCTCTACTGGTCGGGGTGAAGATACCCTGAACAAGCCCCTCAAAGGATTATTTTCCGTAGTAACAAGTGACAGTAAATTTCAGCAGACTATATAAATTTTTCCTTACCAAATTCCACCTACCAAAGACGCTTCACTCCCAGGCAATGGTGCCAGAAAAGAGTCTTGATGACCCACAAGTATAGGGGATCTATCGTAGTCCTTTCGATAAGTAAGGGTGTCAAACCCAACGAGGAGCTGAAGGAAATGACAAGCGGTTTTCAGTAAGGTATTCTCTGCAAGCACTGAAATTATCGTTAATAGATAGTTTTGTGATAAGGTAATTTGTAACGAGTAACAAATAACAAAAATAAACAAGGTGCAGCAAGGTGGACCAATCCTTTTTGTAGCAAAGGACAAGCCTGGACAAACTCTTATATAAAGGAAAGCGCTCCCAAGGACACATGGGAATTGTCGTCAAGCTAGTTTTCATCATGCTCATATGATTCACGTTCGCTACTTTGATAATTTGATATGCGGGTGGACCGGTGCTTGGGTACTGCCCTTCCTTGGACAAGCATCCCACTTATGATTAACCCACCTCGAAAGCATCCGCAACTACGAAAGAAGAATTAAGGTAAACCTAACCATATCATGAAACATATGGATCCAAATCAGCCCCTTACGAAGCAACGCATAAACTAGCACTACAAAAAAAAAGACACATCCGTGACATTTTGGGCTGAACAATTTTTTTTCTGTCATACATATGACACTTCTATGACGATAATTGTGACAAAACCCGGTATCATCATAGATGTGGTGGGCTCCTACTTCTATGACAAAAAAATCATGAAAGAAAATGGGCTTTTTGTCCTGGGCGGGCCGGATACGCAGCTGCATGACATTCTTTGGGCCGTCCATGACGGAAAAAACCATGGTAGAAGCGAGGGGGAGGAAAATTTCGGGGAGTTCCTGGTTACGGTGGGAGGTCGGGGGCCGAGCGATGCGCGTTTCTCTCGTACACGTATGCGCGTGTGTGCGAGGTGTTGGCTCTAACTGAACCCGAGCGAGGAGTTGGGCTCTAACTGAACCCGAGCGATTGCACTACAGGCCACGCGTTACTGAACCCGATCGATCGATCGATGGCTGTTAACTGAACCAGATCGAGCGATTCCTTCGCTACTGCTGCTAACTAAAGCCGATCGATGCTGCCTCTGGATGAACAGTGAGCGTTGCAGGGGGGGGGGGGGTTGGATGAACAATTCCCGGTGGGGGTGGATGAACAGGACCCCGTGGTGTTGCCTCCGGATGAACAGGACCGCGATCGATCGAGCCGGTTGGGGCTGGATGAACAGGACCCCGTGGAGGGCTGGATGAATAGGACCACCCCCGTGGAGGGCAGGATGAACAGTAGACGGTGGAGGGGCAGGATGAACAGTAGCCCGTGGAGGGGTGGTTGAACAGGAGCCCGTGGAGAGGGCTGGTTGAACAGTAGCCGGTGGAGTAGCGCGCGGTGGAGGCTGGATGAACAGGAGCCCGTGGATGAACAGTCGCAGGTGGAGGCTGGAGGAGGTCGACGGTGGATGAACAATAGCTCGTGGAGGCTGGAGGGGGTCAACGGTGGAGATGAACAGTATCCCGTGGAGTCCCGTTTTGCGGTACGCCACACCCCTCCCGATGAACAGGACCCCCGTTTCGATCGTAGCACTCCAACACAAGTCTGTTTCCTCCATTTTGCGGTACGCCACACCCCTCCCGATGAACAAGACCCCCGTTTCGACCGTAGGAGGTCCGTTTCCTTCGTTTTGCGGTATGCCAGACCCCTCTCGATCAACAGGACCCCGTTCTAAACGTAGGAGGTCCGTTTCCTCCGTTGTGCGGTACGCCAGGCCTCGTTTCCATCGCCTGTTCCGTCCAAGCCCTCCTGATGAACACGACCACACATTTCGTTCCGACCCAGCCGGTTGGCTCCCACGCGTTCCGTTGCCTCCCCATGAACACGACGCATTCCGTTGCCTCCCCATGAACATGACAACGACGCTGTTTCTCCGTTCCGACCCAGCCGTGTACACGAGCCCTTGCCATACGTATGCGCGAGTAGGCGTTCGAGATCCCGCCCGTATGTACACATACGTGGCCGTATTTTCTTTCTTGCACCCTGGCCGTTGTACGTACGTGTACATGCTACGTGCGCGCCTCTACTATGACACGTGCGCGCCTCTACATCGACCAGTATGTAAGTACACGTTCGTGACCAGAATGACAACGCTACGTACGCTTCGACTAGGTGGGTCCTGACTGTCAGGCACTTCCTTGCCTGTGAAGATGTAGCTGGTGGGTCCCAGCAGTCAGGGGGTGAATCATTTTTTTGCCCGGACGCACTTCCTTGCGTGCGAAGATGTAGCTGGTGGGTCCCAGCAGTCAAGGGGAAACGTTTTCTTCGCGAAATACAGTGGCCCGTCTGGTGGGTCCCAGCTGTCAGGTGGAGGAATCATTATTTTCCGCGTAATAAGGAGGCACTTCCTTGCTGCGGCCGTGGACCCAGCTGTCAGCCTCCCCAAGTACAGTCCACGTCCGATGGAAGTCGTTCCTTGACCACGTTGACCACGCCGCGCCAAGAGCACCAGGGCGGTGGACGACGGCGAGGCCTAGGAAGGGGACGACACGGAGGCAAGGAGGACTAGGCAGTTGTTTCCCACACGGAGGGGAGTACGACTGTACGAGGGTTTACAGGTTCGTCTGCCGTCGCCGGAGAATAACAGTAGGTGTGGGTGAGTAGAGGGATGGCTAGGCCAGCGATGGGAGTATGGTCGGGCGGTGAGGCCTGCGCGGCAGCACAGCCGGCCGCGAGGAGGAGGGAGCAGGCAGTCCCGCCGGCACTTGTTTGAGCGGCTGGAGCAGGAAGAGCAGAGATTGAAGAAGCACGACAACCGTTGGATGGACATCCAACAGTCAGTGCTTGTGCGTCAACCTTTTTTTAGGAAAGCCTCAAATCTGTGGAAAACAGCATACAACCCATCTGCCATTATTTCTAATAATCTACAGCCCATTTGCTAATTCTTAAGGTATTTTTTGGATCCCATATTCTTTTTGTTAGCATTATAGCCCATATTGTGGGAACGGTTAAAAAATTATACGGAATTTTGCATATTTCGGTGCGGTCCGAACTATTTTTAATCCCAAAATTTCGACTCACATTCAAACTGATTTTAAAAATAAATGTATATCAATATAAAATCCAACAAATTCTCCACGCATAAAAATTAATGTAATTTAAAATCTTGAAATGAAAAAAAGGTATTTGAAACTAATTGCCGGTTTGATGTGTTTTAAAAATGTACAACCCATTTCTCATTACTGATGGGCCATTTTCTCGGCCAGCCGAATGAAAGCTCTCCTCGTCTTGAAAGATTTGCAGCCCAACATGCCTGACAAAGCGACTTACTTGGCAAATCACAAAAAACTGGGCTGTGGCCGTGGACCCAGCTGTCAGCCTCTCCACGTACAGTACTCTTCCAATGGAAGTCATTCCTTGACCACGTTGACCACGCCGCACGGAGAGCACCACGGCGGTGGACGATGACGAGGCCTAGGAAGGGGACGACGCGGCAGTGGAAGCCCGCGCGGAGAGGACTACGAGGGTTCATTGGTTCGGCTGCAGTGTGAGGCTGCCGTTGCCACAGGGCCTAGCCAGCGGCGGGAATAGTAGGGGGCGTGAGGCCTCTGCGGCAGCACAGCCGGCCACGGGAGGCAGGAGCATGCGGCACGACCGGCGCTGGTTTGGGCGACTGGAGCAAGAAGACTAGAGGTTGAAGAATCACTACGGCCGTTGGATGGACATAGTATGGTCACTGGAGCTAGAATCGTTCATATTGACTAAGTTGACAAAGCCCTTTGTCCCCGTCAACTTAGTAGGCCCACAAGTCAGCCTCCCAGCAAGGTGGGTCCCACCTAGCCGGGGGAGTATTCATTTTTTGTGCGTAATAAGGAGGCACTTCCAGTGGGTCCGAGCTGACAGGGGGGGGGGGCGTTTTTTTCGTGAAATATGGTGGCCCGTCCAGTGGGTCCCAGCAGTCAGGGGGAAAAGATTTTTTTCGCAAAATACTGGTGGCCCGTCCGGTGCGTCCCTGCTGTCAGGTGGAGGAATAATTATTTTGCACGTAATAAGGAGGCACTTGCTGTGGCCATGGACCCAGCTGTCAGCCTCTCTACGTACAGTCCACGTCCGATGGAAGTCGTTCCTTGACCACGTTGACCACGCCGCGCCGAGAGCACCAGGGTGGTGGACGACAGCGAGGCCTAGGAAGGGGACGACGCGGAGCCAGGGAAGACGCGGCAGTGGATGCCCACGTGTAGAGGAGTACGAGGGTTCACTGGTTCGCTACGGTGTGAGGCTGCCATCGCCGCAGAATAACAGGGGGTGTGGGTGAGTAGAGGGATGGCCTGGCTAGCGGTGGGAGTAGTAGGGGGCGGTGAGGCCTCCGCCGCATCACAGCCGGCCACGGGAGGCAGGAGCACGAGGCACGACCGGCGCTGGTTTGGGCGGCTGGAGCAAGAAGACCAGAGGTTGAAGAAGCACTACAGCCGTTGGATGGACATCGTACGGTCACTAGAGCTAGAATCGTGCATATTGACTAAGTTGACAAAGCCCTCCATCCCCGTCAACTTAGTAGGCCCACAAGTCAGCCTGCCACTAAGGTGGGTCCCAGCTAGCAGGGGGTATTCATTTTTTTGTGTGTAATAAGGAGGCACTTCCGGTGGGTCCGAGCTGACAGCAGGGGGAACGTTTTTTCGCAAAATACGGTGGCCCATCGGGTGGGTCCCAGCAGTCAGGGGCAAACGTTTTTTTCGTGATATACTGGTGGGCGTCCGGTGGGTCCCTGCTGTGAGGTGGAGGAATAATTATTTTCCGCGTAATAAGGAGGCACTTCCTTGCGGCTGTCGTGGACCCAGCTGTCAGCCTCTCCACGTACAGTATTCTTCCGATGGAATTCGGTCGTTGACCACATTGACCACGCCGCGCCGACAGCACCACAGCGGTGGACGACGGCGCGGCCTAGGAAGGGGACGACGCGGAGCCGGGAAGATGCGGTAGTGGATGCCCACGCGGAGAGGAGTATGAGAGTTCACTGTTTCGGCTGCGCTGTCATCGCTGCAAAATAACAGGGGGTGTGGGTGAGTGGAGTGGAGGGATGGCCTGGCCAGCGGTGGGAGTAGTAGGGGGGCGGTGAGGCCTCCGCGGCAGCACAGCCAGCCACGGGAGGCAAGAGCAGGCGGCACGACTGGCGCTGCTTTCGGCGGCTGGAGCAAGAAGACCAGAGGTTGAAGAAGCACTACGGCCGTTGGATGGACATCGTACGGTCAGTCAAGCTAGAATCGTGCATATTGACTAAGTTGACAAAGCCCTTCGTCCCCGTCAACTTAGTAGGCCCACTATACTGGGTCCCAGCTAGCAGGGGGAGTATTCATTTTTTTTGTGCGTAATAAGGAGGCACTTCCTTGCATGCGAAGATATAGCTGGTAGGTCCGAGATGTCAGCGGCGGTAACGTTTTTTTCGCGAAATACAGAGGCTGTTTCGGTGGGTCCTAGATGTCAGGTGGAGGAAATCATTATTTTGCGCATAATAAGGAGGCATTTCCTTACGTGCGGCCGTGGACCCAGCTGTCAGCCTCTCCACGTACAGTCCACTTCAGATGCATGTCGGTCATTGACCACGCCGACCACGCCACGCCGAGAGCACCAGGGCGGTGGACGACGACGAGGCCTAGGAAGGGAACGACACAGAGGTAGGGAAGACTCGGCCGTTGTTTTTGTTTCCCACGCGGAGGGGAGTACGACTGTACGAGGGTTTACTGGTTCATCTGCCGTCGCCGGAGAATAACAGCAGGTGTGGGTGAGTAGAGGGATGGCTAGGCCAGCGATGGGAGTACGGTGGGGCGGTGAGGCCTGCGCGGCAGCACAGCCGGCCGCGGGGAGGAGGGAGCATGCAGTCCTGCCGGCGCTTGTTTGAGCAGCTGGAGCAGGAAGAGGAGAGATTGAAAAAGCACGACGGCCGTTGGATGGACATCCAACAGTATACATGCCATCTGTGGAAAGCCTCAAATCTGTGGAAAACAGCATACAGCCCATCTGCCATTATTTCAAATAATTTACAGCCCATTTGCTAATTCTTACGGGTTTTTTGGAGCCCATATTCTTTATGTTAGCATTACAACCCATATTGTGGCCATGATTAAAAAATTATACGAAATTTTGCATATGTCGGTGCGGTCTGAACTGTTTTTAATCCCGAAATTTCGAGTCACATTCAGACTGATTTTAAAAATAAATGTATATCAATATAAAATCCAATAAATTGTCCACGCATAAAAATCAATGCAATTTAAAATCTTGAAATGAAAAAAAGATTTTTGAAAATAATTGCCGGTTTGATGTGTTTTTAAAATGTACAACCCATTTCTCATTACTGATAGGCCATTTTCTCGGCCAGCCGAATGAAGCTCTCCTCGTCTTGAAAGATTTGCAGCCCAGCAGGCGTGATAAAGCGACTTACTTGAAAAATCACAAAAGAACTGGGCTAGCCATTTTCAGAAAGAAAAAAACTACTGGGCTGGTCTGTGGTAAACATAAAAGAAAAGGCTGTCTAGACAGGCCAGAGTGTCCCACACAGCCCAGTTGACACCCTGCTTCCGTATAAAAAACAAATTAGATAAATGCCACTCCAATTATGGCGATTCATAAAAATGCCACTGTAATTTCCAAACTTTGAAAAATGCCACTGCAATTTTTGCAAACTTTGAAAAACGCCACTGCAGTTTGCAAACTTTGAAAAACGCCACTCCAGACTTCGAAAAATGCCACTAGAAATGGCATGAAATGGCATTTTTCAAAGTTTGGAAATTGCAGTGGCATTTCTCGGATACACCAGATTTGGAGTGGCATTTATTAAATTAACCCAAAACAAAAATAACTGGGCGAGCTGCTGGGTCCCTGGTGTCAGCCGCTCGTTGTGCAATTCTCTCGTTTATTGACTACGTTGACAATGGCATGGGATCCAGATGTCAGAAATCCACTAGGAGGAGCCATTTTTTATTGGCTTGAAATAAGGAGGCACTTGTTTGCGTACTGCCATGACCTTGGCGGGTCCCTGCTGTCATCCTCTCCACGTATAGTACCAGTTAGTTGTGCTTCAAAACTGATCGGCACGCCATTAAAAAATAAAGGTCGATAACTAATGCGGCACCTCGGGCCAACGCGGCCAGATCGAATTTTGCATGAGAAATTACACACCATGTTTCGTTGACATGTGGTCCCATTCCAACATATCAGTGAGACGACAACGAGTAGTAGGAGTATTTCCGAACGGACGTGTAGGCCGGGGCGCCTCTTCGTGAACCGTGGCAAACTCGCAACCGTCCACCGACTCTTCGCCTTTCCCTCTCGATTTGGAACTGCTGTCACACGCTCTTCCTCTCCCTCCTCCATTTTCCTTCAGCCCTTCACCCTTTCTTCTACCATTGTTCGATCGTCTTCTCCATGGAGGGAACAGGACGGAAACGACCCCGTTATTCTTGCCCCGATCTGAAAGATGACGTGGTGGAGGAACTCATTGATCGGTGCGACGTCATCACCTTGGCTAGCTTGGCAGGTTCATTCAAGCCCATTCTCGACTCAACTAATAACATCATTACAAAGAACCCAAGAGTCAAGGAGCGGTTTGATCTCCCCTATCTTCTTCGCCGTGTCCCTGATGACTGGCGCCGGCACGACGGAGGCTTCGCCCTATGCCAGTTGATGCCACTTGATAATGATACGTATGATGTTAAGATGCCATCTCTCGAGGGCAAGGCTTGGGCGGGTGCAAATGGATATTGGTTGTTTACATTGGGTCCAACTACGAGTGGGAACTTGTGAATGTGTACACTCGTCACCGGGTTCCACTTCCAAAAATCTCAGCACACTGCCCAGAGGTTGAGCACACCGGTAATGTACGCACGTTCAAATACGATCATGGTGACTGTCTTCTATGGAAGATAGCAATTTGTCGAGTTCCCAACCGCTCTTGGAATTACAACAACTATCAAGTTGTTGCTATCTTCGACAAGCTTATTGCCGTCCTTCGTGGTTCAACTCGATGGATATTGCTCAACAATCAGTTTATGTACATGGATGAGTACTGTGATGCAATTCAATACGAGGGCCTTGTGCTTGCTGCCACCACTCGTGGCACTGTTTTTGCATGGCATCCTAGTAGTTTCGGTATGTTTGTCTTCCACTGTAATTATAATTGTTTCATCCACATGCATGTGGGTTAGCAAGTTTCCCTTTACTAATTAACCTTCTTCTTGTGTTTCCAAGGTCCTGTGAACATCCCACCACCTATACTTGAAAATTTTTATAACCAAGGGGGAGATGACGATGGTGATGATCACGAGCATGAGGACGAGCAGCGCCGATATACTCTGTGGCGCCTGGAAACTAATTCCGATGGATCACCTCTTCTTGTGTGTATACAACCCACTGATGATGTTATTGCTAAGGAAGCAGGTGTCTCCCATGGTCGCACTCTTCGGACCTATTCCAACACCCGTTGCATGGTATTCGGGATGGATACTAGTGTGCTAGCGCCAACTCCTCCCTGGCACATAATTGATAGTCTTGGAGAAAACTCGCTCTTCCTTGGACAAAACTATCCGATGATGGTCAAAGGCGATCGAACTGCTGTTGACACATTTATGAGAAGCAATTGTGTCTATACCTCGGACATTTGGGTGGTTCCCTACCCTCGTACTGATATAGTAGACCGCTTCAGCCTGGATGATCGGTCCTACGTTGGTCTCCAGATCGACAACAGATGGCCCGTCCTAGAGAATCACTTGTGGTTCAAAGCAAGCGTTTCCAACGCCGCAGAATGGTTGAGTTGAAGTTCATTTCATGGCTTGTTATTTGTTGTGTGGTAAAAACTTTAGTATTTATAAGGTATCCTCGTTGTTGATGTGGGTTGATGACCTGTTGTATGTAATAAAATGATATGCCTGTGATAAACTTACTAAATTTATGAATGGCTTTCGAGTCGCTTCTCTAAATTTGTACTAGCTTCACATGCTTCGCGCGTTGGGCGGGTGTTTTTACTGTAGCCATATTTTAATGTGTTCGTTGTACGTAACCAGCACCTCGAATCCTCGATACTAGTATACTATATACTAGTAGGAGTAAGTAGTAGGAGTAGTAGGGTGGCATGGGCCAGAACAAGCATTCACGTCCAGGAGTACGGCACACGCCACCACCACGACATCCATATGACACCATACTATTTCTTGGAGTCCGTGCTAGAGCAATCTCTTCAACCTCGTCGTTTCTCTAACTTCAGCCATCACGCGACGGGCAAGGTGGGGGTTTGCCGATAGTCGGTTTCCTTAACTGCGGTCCCACTTGTAAGGCCAACTCCAACGCACGACCCCAAACGGACCTCCGTTTTGCATGAACTCCAACGATAATTTTGACTAGAAAAGTAAGACCAAAGAAAACAAGAACTACAAGAATACATTTTACTACTCCTGCAAGTTGGATTAGTGCCTTCTTGATGCATTCATTGTTGATCTGCGGAGGCTCGATCTTGCGTGCTTCTTTCTTCTTCTCATGTCTAGCCTCTATTCTAGTAGGAGTATCAACAAGTGCACTAATCTCATCCGATAGCAGAACCGAAGATTTGGTCGGGTTCTTCCTCCTTTTGCCGACACGTGGGACATCCAACATCCAGGTCGTGTCATGAAATAAAATAGAGTGGTAGTTGAAGCCACGAGACGTGCATCTTGGGTTAAACTGTAAATAGAATCTTACTACTCTTGAGTAACTCCAAAAGCGGCCACCGAAGATCTTTCTTGGATTTGTTTTTCATCACCAGCACGTCGAGGTGAAATATGTGTAGGTTCAGTGGGTCCTCTTGCGTTTTCACTGACATGTGGGGCCGCATGTGAGCAAACAAACGATGGGCTCCACGCGTCCGCTGGCTGGCTGAGAAGAGAGATAGAGGAGGGCTGAGCACGGACTGCAGGAAATTTGTTCTACGTACCTCGATATGGCCCTGTTTGGATCATGGGGTTAGAGCTAGTTTGGGTTAGTTGAAGGCTCAAATAACCCAAAAGTATCCAAACAGGGAGGGTTAGAGTGGGTTAGTTTCATCTAACCCAACTATCCCGGTGGAGAGGTGCTTATTTGGGTTAGAGTGGGCTAGAAAATAACTCTAACTCTAACTATGTTAGAGTATCCAAACAGGGCCATAGGCTCGATATAGTGGGGTGGCATGGGCCATAACTCAGTAGCATTCACGTCTAGCAGTACGGCACACGCCACCCACACGAGTCCCATCCGACACCAATTTTCTTGGAGTCCGTGCTACAGCCATCTCTTCTCCCTCCTGTTTTCTCAGCCATCCGACAAGATAATTACTGTAGTATCATATACTACTACATGGATTTGACAGAAAGATAAAAATACATACGGATCCATCAACGTTCAACGACATCCTCACGCCCTAGTGCACCGGGTCACCAACCGACGTGTGAGGAGCAGCGGCGTTGGCGGCGAGCTCAACGTGCTTCTGAACAGTGCTGTCCATGGTTGCCCTGCGCTCCAAGAAGGCCAGTGTCCTATCGTCCTCCTCTTGCATGTAGTAGTCCTTGTGGACGATTTGCGCATAGACGTGGGTGATTATGTCGATACTGTCTTGCTGCGCCAGGCGCTGTGCGGTGAGCGCAACCTCGAGGTGGACATTCTTCGGCGCGATGGCGGGCAGTCGCAGGGCCACCACTGCATCGAAGAGGTTGTTACCATAGTGGCCGTTGAGGGTGGCGGGCATCGCAGAGCCTAGGCGCGTCGGCTGGAGGCTTACGTCAAAGTCGTCCGCAAGCTTCTTGACGACGGTAAACTTGTCGAGGAAACCGACGAGGACCTCGTCGAACAAGAAGACAAAGTTGTCGTCCAAGCGGCCCCTCGCCCTGGCGGCCTCAAGCAATACTACCTGGAGACGTTCCTCGGTGCCGGTGGACGCGGTAGTACTCCTAAATCCACACGGTGGTGCTACTAGTACTAGTAGTAGTACTACCAATGTAGTAGTAGGAGTACTAGCACTGTACTACCCGTTGGTCAAATTATTACGTGCTGCTCCTCACAGTGAAGTGACAAGACCCTGCGCCGGAGATGACACCTGAGTATAGGTGCCATGTTCGGCATACCATAGTCAGCCTCACCATCTGCAATCACTATCATCATGGCTGTAGAGCTAGCCTGCTTACAACTAGCCCTGTTCGACATAATTTCCCATGCGTAGATGCCCGTGCATTGCACGGAACACCAAGATTGGGGGTGGATGACTTCGGCAGCGGCCATTGCGCCAGATTTTTCCACGGCCTTCTACTCCTAGATTGTGAGAGACAAGGAGTTGTTTGTAAATAGGGAACAAGTGCGGGCATCTTTTTGCAAAAATGGAGAAGCTTGGTTTGTATGCGTCAGATCTAGATCCGACGGCTATTGGTGAAAGATGGGAGGCACAACATCATCACCAACTCAGGACCTGTTTGATTCGTAGGATTTTGAAAACGCAGGAATAGGACACGACAATATTTAAGTTTCAAACTGATATTACAAATGTTAGGAGTAATGCTACACCTACGAAGAGGGAATTACTAGGAAGTTTACATAAGAACTTTCGTTACTTTAGGTGGATGCAACATTATCGTACAAACTAAAATCCACCGCCCTGACAAGTCACTAATGGGCAAATAAGTTTTCGAGTCTCTGGCCACTTGATGTTTCAAAAACAAACTCAGCTTCTGCGGAGAAATGAGCTCTACCGTGTACCCGCGCGGGTGTGGCTGGGCACGAAGCGTGAGTACGTGCACAGTGCACCTATTCTCTTCTTGTATACGTACACCACCTAGGTGGGGTTGTGTGAGAGAGATACAAACCTAGAGAGATATAGTGTGTGGGTTCTTGAGAGTTTTTTTGTGTGTGGGGGGGGGGGGGTCAATCAAAAAATTTAACATATGCAATGTGTGTGAAATAGAGTCCTGGATATAACATATATATAGAGGGGGCGATCCACGAGAAGAGAGTGGAGGTATCATCGGCTTGAGGTGTCCATAGAATCGAAGAGAGGGATGATGTGTGTGTGTGCGCGCGCGATCGATAAAGAGTACCATCGAATTTGTGTGTGCCCACGTCAAAGATATAGAGTGGCTGGTCTATTGGAACGTGAGATGGGACATGTGCAGTTTGTCTCTGTGGCATGGATACCTACCTGCAGCGCTCGACTATCGGTGTGTGGTGGGGGAAGAGGGAGGCCCAATTAACTATAGAGGTACAATGGCTGGTATATGTGTGGAGGAGGAGAGAGGCCTACCTCATGTATTAAGGAGATTGATCTGCCTCATGTATTAAGGGAGATCGATCGGCATCCATGCATATGTGCAGGAGATGAATAAGGTTGGGAGAGAGACAGAGCTAGAGTGTTGGAGGGGGTGGTAGTGGAGTTGCTTCTAACAAATGGTGGGATAGACTTGCTAGACAAACGGAGGGCACGCCCGCAATATCAATAAGAGATGAGATGGCTGCTTGTTGTCTGTGCACGTGCGTGTGAGAGACGGGTCAGGAGGCATGCACGAATGATGAGGGCGGACGATGTGGATGTGGTAAGCAGACGTAACTACATAGGAAGATCAATCACCCTTTGTAAGATAAAGGAGAGACATAACTAGTGAGGTACGTCGATCGGGGGGTAGTTAAAGTCGATCTAGGTATATGTTGGGAGATCGATCGGTATACATGAATGTGTGTGTTAGAAGCAAATGAGGCACGAGGAGAAGGATAGAGAGAGAGGGATGCATGTAGGAGGTGGTACGAGAGGCATACTATATCGAGGGGGAGGAGTTTGCGAGTACGAGAACGATGAAAAGAGTGGTGGGAGTGAGGCATGGACGGTGACAAGAGAAGAGGGGAAGCTTATGTTTGTGCTAGGCACACCTGGCTAGAGAGGCATATCGATCGATGTGTGCCGTAAAGAAGGAGCTGGGGGGCCTACACACACCGTGGGTGAATGACCTAAAGTGAAAAGACGAATTTGCGCGATGGAGCTAGAGAATGCTGAGGGAGGGTGAGAGGGATGCGGGCGTGTGCATGCACAAGAGAAAGTTAGCGCTAGCTACAAAGATAAGAGGGTTGTGTAGGTGTAAAAGATGAATAGAGATCATATATACTTCATTATAAAAAGCGAATTCGGATATTTGAAGAATTTATCATAGTGTTTCAAACTGACGGATGTGTGAATATATATAACGGTGATACACATGGTGTGGTTATGAACATGGTATACTACATTTAATATGTTTTATCTCTACTCTTATAAAAATGGAGTTGTTGATGATGGTGTGCCTGCCATCCTGCATTATAGGCCGTCTGATTTATATCTGGCGGATAGCAAGGAAACTATGATGGTTGAAGTTGGCAACAATCATGATTGTAGATTCTTATTGAAATAGAGAAACGAATTCAAATTTAGTTCGAATTGCAGCGGTAGTATAGACATTTGGAATGCACTAAAATGTTGGTATGAGTAGGTTACATGCATTATACAACAAGCAAAAAAATTTAATCGGACATAACATGGATTCATACTCCCTCCTTCCATCTATATAGGGCGTAATGAGATTTTTAAGACCGCCTTTGACTATTGACAAGATTAATAGTACATGACATGCACAATGTGAAAATTATATCATTGAAAGAACCTTTCACAGACGAATTTAACGATGTGCTTTGTGTAAGTTGCATGTCATATATCATTGCTCTAATATTTGGTCAAAGTTAGCATCGAAAAACGCATTAGGCCCTATATAGATGGAAGGAGGGAGTAGCTTTGAATAGCATTTGTATAGTAAAACGGGGCAAGACTCTCTTTGTGTGGTGTGAATAGTTTTATTTTTTCATTTTCTTTTTGGTTGAGGGAAGTGCGAATTGATTTGGTACGTACAAGTACAATATTACTACACGTTAGGCTTGTCCCTAAAATTCAACCCGCATCTTGTTATATCCCAGAAATTCAGATATCGTGCTCCCAAAACTGGCGCCTTCACAACCCGCGCCTTGCTATCCCGAAATTACAACGCGCGCTAAAACTCCCTCCAGCTGCCAAATTTCGACACGCGAAATCCCCCTTCTAACCCTGAGCCGAAAGGGCCACTAGTTCAAATCGGTGGGGGGGTGATACTTTTGTAACACACCCTACATTTTGGACAAGCGCGTTCCTAAGTCATGCTTCACCCCCTCCCATCGCCCCCTTTTCGCCATTCGAAATCCCAGGCCGCCATAACCTCTCCGCTCCAGCCGCGAAACCCCACCCTCCTCCGTCCGCCACGTCACTGCTGCCCAGCCGGAGCCTCTTCCCCGACGACGTCGTCCAGCGCAACAGTTGACGTCCCTCGTCCACCTCCCCGGATGAGGATCTGTCGTCCCGCCGGTTTAGCCGCCCCGTCCTCCACCTCCAAGGAGCTGCTCCGACGATTGCCTCATCTATCGCAGCTGCTCCATCCCCACAGCGCCGCCTTAACCTGCTCCACCGGAACCGCAACATCCTCACCGACTCCTCGGATGAAGCCGAGGCCTACTCGGCGCCACCAAAGAGGTTGTACACTCATCGCATCGCACCTTCTCCTTAACTCGACCTCCCAGCGCCGACGGTGCTCCATCCCGCACCCCCACGGAGCGGCTACCTTGAAGCCGGCGCCGCGGGCGACATCTCCACGGCGGCTCTCCCCCAGTGCGAGGCCCCTTCGGCGGTGGCGTCCATACCAGCCGGATCTGCTGCTGCTGCTCTGGCTCTCGCTCGATCGCTCGCTCACCCAGCTGCTGCTGCTGCTCTCCCCCTCGCTCGTGCTGCTGCTCTGCTCCGATTAAGCCACACTGCAGTCGACCGAATTGACTTTTGGGTCAGTCGATTGTCAGGGGTTGGGGGGTTCACCGGAGTTAAGGAAGAACCACCCGCAGCAGGGACGGGGGCTCGCCGGAGAGGTACCCCACTATCTATCTTAGGGTTCAGGGTGGGGGCGGGGGGCCTAGAGGGCTGGCCGGGGCGGCGGTGGCGAGTTGTTTCAGGGCGGCGAGGCGGCGCTGGGGCCGGTGGTTCGGCCGGTGGTGGCTGGAGGCTCAGGGGGGTGCAGGTTGAAGATGAACTACAGGCCCTCCCTAAACTACATGTCAAGTGCCTCTCTGCTACCATTGCGTTCAGTTTCGACAGTAGCATTCAGATTCCACAGTAAATTTCAGTTTCGACTGTTAAGTTCAGAGTCAACAGTTTTTACCTCATCTGTTCTAGTCAGGTGGTTTTTGGTGATGTTAATTTTACATCCAGTTTACATCATCTATTGGAGATGCTATTAGAATCCCACTTGAGATTGACGATGTCTGTCTTGTGCTGCTTCAGCCTTGACGTCTTACGGCTCACCGGAGCTGCTCCAACGACAGAACGATCCGTCACAACAGAGCAGTGCCCTGGACGCCGTCTATAGATTCCTCAGATCTTCCTCCACACCTCCGACAGCCACCTCTGCCTCAACTGCTTCATACACCAACCCAATGATGCTGAGGTCGACACGGCTACGGCAAAGAGGTTGTACACTTGTTGCATCACTTATTACTATACATTCACGTCGATCCATTAAGGCTATTTTGGTTCAACGGAAAAACATCGATCCACTGGTTGTTACCATCACTCTAAATTTCTGCATGCTCTCCTTACATAATCTCACCACATTTCTTTCGTATGCATGTTAGATATTGTACACAGTCATGCCGAACATGTAGAGAAAAAGAGAAGAGTTTTGCGCGGCAATACAATGTCATGCAGACATCGCTCCATGGTGGGTTCAATGGCAAACCCTCCCCACCCCTCTCCAGATTGTAATCCAGAGGAAGATATCTGTTCTGAGGCGGATACGGACGTTGCTGACCACTCCTATTTACCCTACAAGGTGTTTGCTCTACCTTGGCATGATGATGTTAGTCATATCATGCATATGTTGCCTTGCAGTGCCTACTTTTGACATCATATATGTCATCTGCTTAGTTTAGACATGTTCTGTAATGCCACCTGTTTAGTTTCTATATCATATATGGGAATTATGCAGTCTCATGTCTTTTAGCCAGCCATAATATATGTGAAATGTGCAATGCCATCTTGTTTAACCAGGCATCATATATTTGAATGATATCTTGCCCATCCTTTTCTTCATTACATTTCCATTTGTCGACAATGTTTGTACATTAAGCTACTCTTCCTGTGAATCAGCCATTTGGGTGGGAGATGGAAAAATCTGGAGTGAAAACAAGGCCTTCAGAGCAGACAGTGCTACCTGTCGAAGCAGATCTCTTGTTGGGTCCTGATAGCTCCTTAGAGATGGATTCAGAGACAGATGACCAGTCCTATTCCCCCACTGAGGTGTATGCTCTAACTTGGCATGGTTATACTGCTCATATCATGCATACGGTGTCTTGCATTGCATAGTTTAGACATCATATACACAATATTCAACACCATGTTCTTAGTTCAGACATCATATCGAATGCCCTCTGTTTAGCATATAAATCACATATGTGAATTAAATGATGCGACCCTGATTACTTAGATAACATGTAGGTGAATTATGTCATGCGATCTTGTTTAGTTATTCATCATATCTTTGAATTATGTTATGCTATGCTATCCAGTTTAGATAGACATCTTATATGTGAAATTATGTCATGCTATCCGTTTTAGTTAAACAATATACATGTCAACTATTTCATGCCCTCTTTTTTCCACACTATCTATTGCATCTGTCTCTCATACAATGTCTGTACATTCAACTATGTTTCCTGTTTATCAGCCATTTGAATTGGAGCGGGTGATGCCAGTATCTAGCGGACTAAAAACACGGTCTTCAAATAAAACAGTGCTACCTCTTGGTGGAGATAGCACCCCGGTTGTACATGCACAAGAACCAGCCCTACCACACATAACCCAAACTCTCGCAGATTGTACCCCTACTACGATGGACAGAGAACCAGCTTCACCCAATCTAACCCCAACCCCAGCCGATAGTAACCCAGTTCCTGTTGACACAACACCATCTCCACCACAGAGCTCCCAAAAAAGAGCAGTTAGTAAGGCAGCTCCAGTGCCCAAAGGGCCAGTACTATCACGGCGAACCCCAACTCCACCAGTTAGTACGCTTATTCCTGTGGAGGAAGCACAAACAGCTAGTCGTAGTTTAGCATCTATCGCATTTGATGTTATTAAATCGTATGTGCGTATCTTCCCATCTTGGAAATATTATACTGAAGATGAAGGAAAATGCCAGTTGCAGGTGTTTGTCCAGGAGTTATGTGTAAGTAATGTTATTCATGGCAATTACTTTGCTTCATCCCATACATCCTACCTCCATGATGGTTATAATACAATAAATTTTCCCATTTTTCTCTATAGAGAAGGACCGATTTGGAAACTCAGGATGAGGTAACCTGTGCTAATACCTCTTCTATCTTCAAGAATGCTTGGTGGCAGTATCGGAATTACCTGAAGAAAACGTACTTCACCGGCAAAGAAACTCATCAAATTCCCTTACGTTCTCCCGAGACACATTTACTGGATGATGACTGGGAACGCCTTGTTCTGTACTGGTCCCGAACCGAGAATGTGGTAAGGTCTATGAGCTCATTTTCTATTTTTAAGTATTATATTCTTGCGTCTTACTGTACTCTATTCATGTAGAACAAGTGCCTAAACCTGAAGAACAACTGTTCTAATTTAAGATTCCATTACTACCATAGGAAATAGATATATGTTTGTTTGATGCTTTTATTATGTACTAGTACTTGGCAACAGAAGACTTGGTAGTTTAATCCTGTCCACCTTACTAATGAACTGGTTCACCGAAATGAGTTTCATATACTAGTACATGCTAAACTTATTATGTGTCTGCTCGTTTCTTCTTTTAGAATGCTGACAGAATATTGGGGAAGAGTGCCTTATTAAGCAACGGTAAAGGAAGTAATGCAGATAAGGTTCAGGATAGTGACACACCCTGTCTTGGTTTAGTGTTGGAGTTACTGGCCACTACCGCTTGCACAAGCTATTCAAACTCACTGTCTGAATCAGTTCGGTTTCTTGAGTCTCAACTACAAGCTAAAAGACATCGATCAGCTGTCATGCGACAAGAAGCGGAAGGACTGCGGAAGTCCCTGAAGCATTCAGATGCATACTTTCTGGTGCAACAGCAAGCGTTGGAGGATTTTAGCGCCAAACAGGACAAAGCTAATTAGCTTGCTAAGCTTATTGCCAGCATGGTGGATACCCAGGATAACGTTTCTTGAGCTCTTCTGAAGTTGTTTCAGTTATGCTCTTGTTTTGCTGCCGCGTTTATTTGCACTGGTGGCCAATTTTGACGGCCATTGTATATGATATGCTGCTTTGTTCCCTATATTTGCACTGGTGGCGAACTTTGATGCCCAGTGGATGTAATATGTGTAATAGCCGTGATAGCCTAGCGTTAGTTTCTTGCTTATTTATTTCCTTGTTGTCTTGTTTATTTGTTTGCTTGTAGTCATTGCAGTTCTTTTTCCGCGATTAACTAGTGGCTGCAATAACCTATTTTTTAAAACTAGGCCACAATAACCATGGGCTAATATTTACTGTAGTGACGCTGGGCCTCCTATGGGCCATAGAAACAGTGGGCCTTCTACGGGCCGTAGAAACAGTAGGCCTTCTACGGGCCGTAGAAACAATGGGCCTTCTACGGGCCGTATCATCAATGGGCCTTATATGGGCCGTATGATCGATTGGCCAAACATGGGCCAATAACAGGCCGCATTACGGCCGTAAACGGGCTAGAGTTGGAATCGTCTGTTCATGGGCCGACCGTAACGGGCCATCGTTAATAGGCCGTATTTGATGACGCTATGAAAATGGCCCAACGTATTAACGGACCACAAACGAGCCGACTGTAACCACGGGCTGAATTTGGCCCACAAGCAGAAAATGACAGTAACGGGCCGTAAGTAAACGAATGCTGGAAATGAGCCCAAGAATAAATGGGCTCTGAGAAGGCCGAAAGGTAACATGGGCTGGAAACAGCCCAATGGAATAACGGACCGTTAATGGGTATAAAGTGATACACTGTTCATTACGGGCCAGTTTCACCATGGGCCGTTAATGGGTGTAAAGTGATACACTGTTCATTACGGGCCACTTTCACCACGGGCCGTTAATAGGCCAAGAGTTACATAGGGCCTCATATGGGCCGAAAGACGTCATGGGCCATACATGGGCCAGAAGTGAAAACATGCTAGAATCATATTGGATGGCCTAGATGACGCTACTGGGCCTAATTCGGATAGGGCGTAACGGGCCTTGGGTTAGCGGGCTGTAAATGGGCTATATGCGAACATGCCGTTAACAGGCTTTCCATGGGCCGGCCCGCCACCTTTTGACCAAGTCAAACGGGCCGGCCTTTTCACAAGAATGGGCCTCTGTTGGGCCGTGCCACGTGTTGACGTATCATAGGCTCCTATCTGACCCACTAACGAGCTAACACGTGTTTCGTCCGACCAATAAGAATTTTACACGTGGAAATTTCCCATTGGTCGGGGCTGTTAACGGGTTATCGGATCCAAAACCCGACCCGATAGCTTAACGGCGTTCCGTTACGGTGGATGCCACGTGTCGGTCACCCTTGACGAAAGCACTTCTGTGACACACGATTTATCGTCATGGAAGTGGACACTTCCGTGATGATAATTTTGGTAATGTCATGGAACACTTCTACGACAGCACATGTATGACTATCTTGATTCTGTCATAAATTTGTAGCGACCCGACCCGAATGGATCAAGTCTACTGTGCTCCGGTGTCATCCCTGGATCAGTAATGCTGACACCACACAGTACATCGAAGGATTTATAGCAGAGTGGCAATCACACACTTATTACATCGTTGTCTCAAAGAGAACTTATTACAATAAATATGGCTTAAGGCCATCTAATAACGATAACAACGGAAGACTCGGAAGATAAATGGGTCCATCAACTCCAACGGCATCACTGAGTATAGAACCACGACCTAAAAGCACCTTACTCGTCGTCTGAAAAGTCTGCAACATGAGAAGTTGCAGCCCGAAAACGGGTCAGCACATGGAATATGCTGGCAATGTAACACATAGAGAGTAATGGAATGAAACAGCTATACTACATGCATATATGGCTGGTGGAAAGCTCTATGGTTACAGTTTTGCGTAAAGCCAGTTTTTCCCTACTGCAAAGGAATAAATTTATTTAACTGTCATGGTAGTTGTTAAACATCGAGAATGGTTGACAGCATTCCGATCCCAATTAAGTGAACAATTAAAACCCAACAACATTAATTAGAAGTAACGCGATGAGATTCACATGATATTGAAGTACTAGATACTCAAGTTGTCCATAACCGGGGACACGACTAATCATGATTAGTTTGTTACACGCTACAGAGGTTTGCGCACTTTTCCCCACAAGACTCGATCGCCTCCGTTTGGTTTCTCGCACTACATGGTGTTTGAGAAGACGGATGACCGAGACACAGTCTTTCAGAAGCGCTAGCACCCTACGATGGATAGACCGGTACACCTACTTTCCCCTACATCTGCTAGTCTACCCTGTAAGAGTTCGCACGACTTAGTCAACTATGCCAGAGCCCATAATGGCTTGTGGCTGCACACGGAAGTTACTAGCATGAATGATCTTATGATCCCTTTGAGCCTGGGTGGCGGTCCGAAATAAAAACAGGCAAGTCCTGATAGACATCAGGTGCCTCAATCCACCCAGATGTGTGTTTAAGTTGCCACCTTAGGTAAACCATTAAATTATCAATCTCACATCTGTCATGGATATCACTCACCCAATCCACGTCTACTAGCATAGCATGGCATAATAAGCAAGCGTAGAAGCAACTCCCAAAGGTTTCATAATAATACAGGTAATAGGTACTACCTCATCTACTTCCCATCCCACAATTTAATTAGATCCTAATCATGCAATGTGAGAGGATTGATCTAATGCAATAAAACATGGGTTGTAGAAAAGGTATGATCAAAGTGTTACTTGCCTTGCTGATGATCCGCGAGTCCTAGGGTTTCGAAGTAACAAGCGGCGCAATCCGGGTGATCTATCGCAGACAAACAACAAGCACACAATAAGTACTCATCTAATGCACAGGAAAAACTCGAACAAGAGAACGAACCAGAAAGTTCAACTTAAGAACTCCGGTTGCAAAGAAAGAACGAACCGAACAAAGAAACGGAAAACAAACGGCGGAAGAAAACAACTCGGTTCTAGCAGGTTGAAACTAGGTCAAATTTTATTGTGGCAAAAACTTGTTCAAGTTGATTAGTCGGAACGGCGGTTTCGAAACGAAACTCCAGGCGCTTGAATCACCTGATTCCGATAAACGAGCGAGAAGAAAGACTAGAACGAAGATCGGATCTGAGATCACGATCGCGGAATAAATCTGACGAAAAGAAAGAGACGAACGGTTAAACGAACGGACGTTCGTTAACCGGGAAAAATCGGTGATCACGTTCGTTGAGACGAACGGTCCGAAAGAAGAATGAAAACCGATCTAGGGTTTTGGAAGAAAACCGAAACAAGCCGGAAGAAAAACCAGAAGAAGAAAAAGAGAAGAACCGGAACGGTTTTCTAGAAGAAAAACCGAACCGAGGAAAAGAAGAGGCGGCGCGGCTACCTCGGGAGGCGGGGCTCCGGGCGGCGGCTTAGGGCGGCGGGGGCGGCTTAAGGTGGCGGCGGCGGCTTAAGGCGGCGGCGGCTTAAGATGGCGGCGGCGGCGTAAGGAGGAGAGGGGCGGCGGGCTTGGGTGGTGGAGGAAAAGAGAGGGGGGGGGGTGAGTATATATACTAGGAGGAGGGGGGGGTGACTTGGCCAAGGGGCAAAAGGGGGGGCCGGCGGCCTAGAGTCCCGCTGGGACTCGGCTTTGCGCGAGGGGCTGGGGGCGGTGGCGGCTGGCTGGGCCTTGGCCCGGCTGGCCTGGCGCGCGGGAGCTGCTCCTTTTTTTTAAATCGGTTTCACGCGCAGAAAAACAAAAGAAAAACTATCTAAACGAACTCCGAAAAATCTAAAGTAAATTTTCCCCGACTCCTAAAAATGAGTCGAACAAAATGAACTTTTCTCCGGGCCTAAAATGCAATTTTTTTGAAAACGCGCATTTTTCCCTATCAAAAAAAAGGCAAAAGAACTCCGGCAAAACCAAAACTTGACTTATTCATTAAATCTTTATTTTTCCTAATTTTGGGAAAGTCATATTATTCCCTCTCTCATTTTTTTGATATTGGAAAAATAATTGAAGATGAAATAAATAAATCAAATGATCCTCTTTTCCAAAATTTGAGAGAACTCAAATATGAAAATAACGAAATCTCCAACTCTCTCCGTGGGTCCTTGAGTTGCGTGAAATTTCTAGGATCAACCAAAATGCATGAAAATATGATATGCATGATGATCTAGTGTATAACATTCCAAATTGCAAATTTGGGATGTTACAAAATTTGTCATGGATGTACATGCATGACAAAAAAAGTGACCTACTGTGACAAACATGTATCATCACGGAAGTGTATTCTTTTGTAGTGTAGGGTTTAAGCTTCTGTCACTCTAGCAACCCATCATCTACTTATTACTTCCCAATTCCTTCCCCTAGGCCCAAATAATGGTGAAGTTTCATGTAGCCGACGTTCACATAACACCACTAGAGGAAAGGCAACATACATGCCATCAAAATATTAAACGAATACCAAATTCACATGACTACTTATAACAAGACTTCTCCCATGTCCTCGGGAAAAATGTAACTACTCACAAATCATATTCATGTTCATAATCAGAGGGGTATTAATATGCATAAAGGATATGAACATATAATCTTCCACCTAATAAACCAACTAGCATCAACTACAAGGAGTAATCAACACTACTAGCAACCCACATGTACCAATCTGAGGTTTTGAGACAAAGGTCGGATACAAGAGATGAACTAGGGTTTGTGAGGAGATGGTGCTGGTGAAGATGTTGATGGAGATCGACCCCCTCCCAATGAGAGGATCGATGGTGATGATGATGGTGATGATTTCCCCCTCCCGGAGGGATGTTTCCCTGGCAGAACAGCTCCGCCGGAGCCCTAGATTGGTTCCGCCAAGGTTCCGCCTCGAGACGGCGGTGCTTCGTCCCGAAAGCTTCCTTATAATTATTTCCAGGGCAAAAGACACCTTATACTAGAAGATGGGCATCGGGGGCTTGCCAGGTGGCCCACGAGGCAGGGGGCGCGCCCAGGGGGTAGGGCGTGCCCCACCCTTATGGACGGTGGGCGGGCCCCCTCTGGTGCTTTCTCCACCCAATATTTTTATATATTCCAAAACTGACTTTCGTGGAGTTTCATGACTTTTGGAGTTGTGCAGAATAGATCTCTAATATTTGCTCCTTTTTCAGCCCAGAATTCCAGCTGTTGGCATTCTCCCTCTTCATGTAAACCTTGTAAAATAAGAGAGAAAAGACATAAGTATTGTGACATAATGTGTAATAACAACCCATAATGTAATAAATATCGATACAAAAGTATGATGCAAAATGGACGTTGCTGGAAATATGCCCTAGAGGCAATAATAAAATGGTTATTATTGTATTTCCTTGTTCATGATAATTGTCTATTGTTCATGCTACAATTGTATTAACTGGAAACCGTAATACATGTGTGAATACATAGACCACAACATGTCCCCAGTAAGCCTCTAGTTGACTAGCTCGTTGATCAATAGATGGTTATGGTTTCCTGACCATGGACATTGGATGTCATTGATAACGGGATCACATCATTAGGAGAATGATGTGATGGACAAGACCCAATCCTAAGCATAGCACAAGATCGTGTAGTTTGTTTTGCGAGAGCTCTTCTAATGTCAAGTATCGTTTCCTTAGACCATGAGATTGTGAAACTCCCGGATACCGTAGGAATGCTTTGGGTGTACCAAACGTCACAACGTAACTGGGTGGCTATAAAGGTGCACTATAGGTATCTCCGAAAGTGTCTGTTGGGTTGGCACGAATCAAGACTGGGATTTGTCACTCCGTATGACGTTGAGGTATCTCTGGGCCCACTCGGTAATGCATCATCATAATGAGCTCAATGTGACTAAGGAGTTAGCCACGGGATCATGCGTTACGGAATGAGTAAAGAGACTCGCCGGTAACGAGATTGAACGAGGTATGGGGATACCGATGATCGAATCTCGGGCAAGTAACATACCGATTGACAAAGGGAATTGTATACATGATTGATTGAATCCCCGACATCGTGGTTCATCTGATGAGATCATCGTGGAACATGTGGGAGCCAACATGGGTATCCAGATCCCGCTGTTGGTTATTGGCCAGAGAGCTGTCTCGGTCATGTCTACATGATTCCCGAACCCGTAGGGTTTACACACTTAAGGTTCGGTGACGCTAGAATTGTTATGGGAATTAGTGTGCAGTTACCGAATGTTGTTCAGTGTCCCGGATGAGATCCCGGACGTCACGAGGAGTTCCAGAATGGTCCGGAGGTAAAGATTTATATATGGGAAGTCCTATTTTGGCCACCGGAAAATGTTCGGGATTTTTCGGTAATGTACCAGGAAGGTTCTAGAAGGTTCCGGAGTGGGGCCCACCTGCATGGGGGGACCCACATGAACGTGGGTAGTGGGGGAAAGGCCCCACACCCCTGGTCAAGGCGCACCAAGATCCCTCCTTAGAAGGAATAAGATCATATCCCTAAGGGATAAGATCAAGATCCCTAAAAAGGGGGGATAACAATCGGTGGCGAAGGGAAATGATGGGATTTCTTTCCCCCACCTTTGCCAACGCCCCAATGGACTTGGAGGGCAAGAAACCAGCCCCCTCCCCCTATATATAGTGGGGAGGCGCATGGGAGCCGCACCCCTTCCCCTGGCGCAGCCCTCTCCCTCCCCAACACCTCCTCCTCCGTAGTGCTTGGCGAAGCCCTGCCGGAGAACTGCAAGCTCCACCACCACGTCGTCGTGCTGCCAGAGCTCTCCCTCAACTTCTCGTCTCCCCTTGCTGGATCAAGAAGGAGGAGACATCCCCGGGTTGTACGTGTGTTGAACACGGAGGCGCCGCTGTTCGGCGCTTAGATTAGAATCAACCGCGATCTGAATCGCTACGAGTACGACTCCTTCATCTGCGTTCTTGTAACGCTTCCGCATCGCAATCTTCAAGGGTATGAAGATGCACTCCCTCTCTCTCGTTGCTAGCATCTCCTAGATTGATCTTGGTGACACATAGGAAAAATTTTAATTTCCGCAACGGTCCCCAACAGTGGCATCATGAGCTAGGTCTATGCGTAGATCTATGCACGAGTAGAACACAAAGTAGTTGTGGGCGATGATTTGTTCAATTTTCTTACCGTTACTAGTCTTATCTTGATTCGGCGGCATTGTGGGATGAAGCGGCCCGGACCGACCTTACACGTACACTTACGTGAGACAGGTTCCACCGACTGACATGCACTTGATGCATAAGGTGGCTAGCGGGTGTTTGTCTCTCCCACTTTAGTCGGATCGGATTCGATTAAGATGGTCCTTATGAAGGGTAAATAGAAATTGACATATCACCGTTGTGGCTTTTGCGTAGGTAAGAAACGTTCTTGCTAGAAACCCATAGCAGCCACGTAAAACATGCAAGAACAATTAGAGGACGTCTAACTTGTTTTTGCAGGGTATGCTATGTGATGTGATATGACCAAAAGGATGTGATGAATTATATATATATATGTGATGTATGAGATTGATCATGTTCTTGTAATAGGAATCACAACTTGCATGTCGATGAGTATGACAACCGGCAGGAGCCATAGGAGTTTTCTTAATTTATTGTATGACCTGCGTGTCAATGAAAAATGCCATGCAATTACTTTACTTTATTCCTAACTGTTAGCCATAGTAGTAGAAGTAATAGTTGGCGAGATAACTTCATGAAGACACGATGATGGAGATCATGGTGTCATGCCGGTGACGAAGGTGATCACGCCGCGCCTCAAAGATGGAGATCAAAGGCGCAAGGTGATATTGGCCATATCATGTCACTTTATGATTTGCATGTGATGTTTGTCATGTTTACATCTTATTTGCTTAGAATGATGGTAGCATAAATAAGATGATCCCTCGCAATAATTTCAAGAAAGTGTTCCTCCTAACTGTGCACCGTTGCTAAGGTCCGTTGTTCCAAAGCACCACGTGATGATCGGGTGTGATAGGTTCTAACGTTCACATACAACGGGTGTAAGCCAGATTTACACACGCGATACACTTAGGTTGACTTGACGAGCCTAGCATGTACAGACATGGCCTCGGAACACAAGAGACCGAAAGGTCGAACATGAGTCATATAGTAGATACGATCAACATGAAGATGTTCACCGATGATGACTAGTCTGTCTCACGTGATGATCGGACACGGCCTAGTTGACTCGGATCATGTATCACTTAGATGACTAGAGGGATGTATATCTAAGTGGGAGTTCATTAAATAATCAAATGCACTTAATTATCATGAACATAGTCAAAAGGCCTTTGAAAATTATGTCGTAGCTGACGCTTTGGTTCTACTGTTTAAGATATGTTCCTAGAGAAAATTTAGTTGAAAGTTGGTAGTAGAAATTATGCGGACTGGGTCCGTAAACTGAGGATTATCCTCATTGCTGCGCAGAAGGCTTATGTCCTTAATGCACCGCTCGGTGTGCTGAACCTTGAGCGTCGTCTGTGGATGTAGCGAACATCTAACATACACGTCTTGATGACTATGCGATAGTTCAGTGCGCAATGCTAACGGTTTAGAATTGAGGCGCCAAAGACATTTTTGAAACGTCGCAGAACATATGAGATGTTCCAAAGACTGAAATTGGGATTTCAGGCTAGTGCCCACGTCAAGAGGTATGAGACCTCTGACAAGTTTCTTAAGCCTGCAAACTAAGGGAGAAAAGCTCAATCGTTGAGCATGTGCTCAGATTGTTTGAGTACTACAATCACTTGAATCGAGTGGGAGTTAATCTTCCAGATGAGATAGTGATAGTTCTCCATAGTCACTGCCACCAAGCTATTAGAGCTTAGTGATGAACTATAACATATCAAGGATAGACATGATGATCCTTGAGCAATTCGCGATGTTTGACACCGCGGAAGTAGAAATCAAGTAGGAGCATCAATTGTTGATGGTTAGTACAACCACTAGTTTCAAGAAGGGCAAGGGAAAGAAGGGATACTTCATGAAACGACAAATCAGTTGTTTCTCTAGTGAATAAACCCAAGGTTGAACCCAAACCCGAGACTAACTGCTTCTGTAATGAGGGGAACGGTCACTGAAGCAGAACTACCCTAGATGCTTGGTAGATGAGAAGGCTGGCAAGGTCGACAGAAGTATTTTGAATATACGTTATATTGTGTACTTTACTAGTATTCCTAGTAGCACCAGGGTAATAAATACCGGTTCGGTTGCTAAGTGTTAGTAACTCGAAATAAAAGGCTGCGGAGACTAGCTAAAGGTGAGATGACAATATGTGTTGGAAGCATTTCCAAGGTTGATGTGATCAAACATCGCACGCTCCCTCTACCATCGGGATTGGTGTTAAACCTAAATAATTGTTATTTGGTGTTTGCGTAGAGCATAGACATGATTGGATTATGTTTATCGCAATATGGTTATTCATTTAAGGAGAATAATGGTTACTCTGTTTATTTGAATAATACCTTCAATGGTCTTGCACCTAAAATGAATGGTTTATTGAATCTCGATCGTAGTTATGCACATGTTCATGCCAAAAGATATAAGATAGTAATGATAGTACCACATACTTGTGGCACTGCCATTTGAGTCATGTTGATATAAAACGCATGAAGAAGCTCCATGTTGATGGATCTTTGGACTCACTCGTTTTTGAAAAGATTGAGACATGCGAACCATGTCTATTGGTAGATATGCATGAAGAAACTCCATACAGATGGATCGTTTGGACTCACTTGATTTTGAATCACTTGAGACATGCAAATCATACCACATGGGCAAGAGGACTGAAAGACCTCGTTTTCAGTAAGATGGAACAAGAAAGCAACTTGTTGGAAGTAATACATTTTGATGTGTGCAGTCCAATGAGTGCTGAGGCACGCAGTGGATATCATTATGTTCTTACTTCACCGACGATTTGAGTAGATGCTGAGTATATTTACTTGATGAAACACAAGTCTGAATTATTGAAAGGTTTAAGTAATTTCATAGTGAAGTTGAAGATCGTCATGACAAGGGGATAAAATGCCTATGATATGATCATAGAGATGAATATCTGAGTTACGAGTTTGGCACACAATTAAGACATTGTGGAATTTGTTTCACAACTAATACCGCCTGCAACACCATAGTGTGATGGTGTGTCCGAACATCACAACTGCACCCTATTGGATATGGTGCATACCATGATGTCTCTTATCGAATTACCACTATCGTTTATGGGTTAGGCATTAGAGACAACCGCATTCACTTTAAATAGGGCACCACGCAATTCCGTTGAGACGACACCGTATGAACTATGGTTTAGAAAAATCTAAGCTGTCGTTTCTTAAAAGTTTGGGGCTGCGACGCTTATGTGAAAAAGTTTCAGGCTGATAAGCTCGAACCCAAAGTGGATAAATTCATCTTCATAGAATACCCAAAACAGTTGGGTATACCTCCTATTTCAGATCCGGAAGCAAAAGTGATTGTTTCTAGAAACGGGTCCTTTCTCGAGGAAAAGTTTCTCTCAAAAGAATTTAGTGGGAGGATGATGGAGACTTGATGAGGTTATTGAACCGTCACTTCAACTAGTGTGTAGCAGGGCACAAGAAGTTGTTCCTGTGGCACCTACACCAATTGAAGTGGAAGCTTATGATAGTGATCATGAAACTTCGGATCAAGTCACTACCAAACCTCATAGGTCGACAAGGATGCGTACTACTTCAGAGTGGTATGGTAATCCTGTCTTGGAAGTCATGTTGCTAGACAACAATGAACCTACGAGCTATGAAGAAGCGATGGTGGGGCCGGATTCCGACGAATGGCTCGAGGCCATAAAATCCTAGAGAGGATCCATGTATAAAAAGAAAGTATAGACTTTGGAAGAACTACTTGATGTTCGTAAGGCTGTTGGGTGCAGATGGATTTTAAAAGGAAGACGGACAATGATGGTAAGTGTCACCATTAAGAAAGCTCGACTTGTCGTTAAGATGTTTCTCGACAAGTTCAAGGAGTTGACTACGATGAGACTTTCTCACTCGTAGCGATGCTAAGAGTCTGTTGGAATTATGTTAGCAGTTACTGCATTATTTATGAAATCTTGCAGATAAGATGTCAAAACATTGTTTCCTCGATGATTTTCTTGAGGAAAGGTTGTATGTGATACAACCAGAAGGTTTTGTCAATCCTGAAAGATGCTAACAAGTATGCAAAGCTCCAGCAATCCTTCTAAGGACTGGAGTAAGCATCTCGGAGTTGGAATGTACGCTTTGATGAGATGATCAAAGATTTTGGGTTTATACAAAGTTTATGAGAAACTTGTATTTCCAAAGAAGTGAGTGGGAGCACTATAGAATTTTTGATGAGTATATGTTGTTAACATATTGTTGATCAGAAATGATGTAGAATTTCTGGAAAGCATACAGGGTTATTTGAAAAATGTTTTTCAATAGAAAACCTAGATTAAGCTACTTGAACATTGAGCATCAAGATCTATAAGGATAGATCAAAAACGCTTAATAGTACTTTCAAATGAATGCCTAACGTGACAAGATTTTGAAGGAGTTCAAAATAGATCAGCAAAGAAGGAGTTCTTGGCTGTTTTACAAGGTGTGAGTATTGAGTAAGACTCAAGACCTGACCACGGCAGAAGAGAGAGAAAGGATGAAGGTCTTCCCCTATGCTTTAGACGTAGACTCTACAGTATGCTATGATGTGTACCGCACCTGAAGTGTGCCTTGCCATGAGTCAATCAAGGGGTACAAGAGTGATCCAGGAATGGATCACATGACAGCGGTCGAACTTATCCATAGTAACTAGTGGACTAAGGAATTTTCTCGATTATGGAGGTGGTAAAAGAGTTCGTCGTAAAGGGTTACGTCGATGCAAACTTTAACACTAATCCGGATGACTCTAAGAGTTAAACCAGATTCATATAGTAGAGCAGTTATTTGGAATAGCTCCAAGTAGCGCGTGGTAGCTGCATCTACAAGATGACATAGAGATTTGTAAAGCACATATGGATCTGAAAGGTTCAGACCCATTGACTAATAAACCTCTCTCACAAGTGAGATATGAACAAACCCCATGGGTATTGGATTCATTACAATCACATAGTGATGTGAACTGGATTATTGACTCTAGTGCAAGTGGGAGACTGCTGGAAATATGCCCTAGAGGCAATAATAAAATGGTTATTATTGTATTTCCTTGTTCATGATAATTGTCTATTGTTCATGCTATAATTGTATTAACTGGAAACCGCAATACATGTGTGAATACATAGACCACAACATGTCCCTCGTAAGCCTCTAGTTGACTAGCTCATTGATCAATAGATGGTTATGGTTTCCTGACCATGGACATTGGATGTCATTGATAACGGGATCACGTCATTAGGAGAATGATGTGATGGACAAGACCCAATCCTAAGCATAGCACAAGATCATGTAGTTCGTTTTGCTAGAGCTTTTCTAATGTCAAGTATCGTTTCCTTAGATCATGAGATTGTGCGACTCCCGGATACCGTAGGAATGCTTTGGGTGTACCAAACGTCACAACGTAACTGGGTAGCTATAAAGGTGCACTACAGGTATCTCTGAAAGTGTCTGTTGGGTTGGCACGAATCGAGACTGGGATTTGTCACTCCGTATGACGGAGAGGTATCTCTGGGCCCACTCGGTAATGCATCATCATAATGATCTCAATGTGACTAAGGAGTTAGGCACGAGATCATGTGTTACGGAACGAGTAAAGAGACTCGCCGGTAACGAGATTGAACGAGGTATGGGGATACCGACGATCGAATCTCGGGCAAGTAACATACCGATTGACAAAGGGAATTGTATACATGATTGATTCAATTCCCGATATTGTGGTTCATCCGATGAGATCATCATGGAACATGTGGGAGCCAACATGGGTATCCAGATCCCGCTGTTGGTTATTGGCCAGAGAGCTGTCTCGGTCATGTCTGCATGATTCCCGAACCCGCAGGGTCTACACACTTAAGGTTCGATGACGCTAGAGTTGTTATGGGAATTAGTGTGCAGTTACCGAATGTTGTTCGGAGTCCCGGATGAGATCCCGGACGTCACGAGGAGTTCCGGTATGGTCCGGAGGTAAATATTTATATATGGGAAGTCCTATTTTGGCCACCGGAAAATGTTCGGGATGTTTCGGTATTGTACCGGGAAGGTTCTAGAAGGTTCCGGAGTGGGGCCCACCTGCATGGGGGGTCCCACATGAACGTGGGTAGTGGGGGAAAGGCCCCACACCCCTGGTCAAGGCACACCAAGATCCCCCCTTAGAAGGAATAAGATCATATCCCTAAGGGATAAGATTAAGATCCCTAAAAAAGGGGGATAACAACCGGTGGGGAAGGGAAATGATGGGATTTCTTTCCCCCACCTTTGCCAATGCCCCAATGGACTTGGAGGGCAAGAAACCAGCCCCCTCCACCCCTATGTATAGTGGGGAGGCGCATGGGAGCCGCACCCCTTCCCCTGGCGCAGCCCTCTCCCTCCCCAACACCTCCTCCTCCTCCGTAGTGCTTGGCGAAGCCCTGCCGGAGAACTGCAAGCTCCACCACCACGCCGTCGTGCTGCTAGAGCTCTCCCTCAACTTCTCGTCTCCCCTTGATGGATCAAGAAGGAGGAGACATCCCCGGGCTGTACGGGTGTTGAACATGGAGGCGCCGCTGTTCGGCACTTAGATCGGAATCAACCGCGATCTGAATCGCTACGAGTACGACTCCTTCATCCGCGTTCTTGTAACGCTTCCGCATCGCGATCTTCAAGGGTATGAAGATGCACTCCCTCTCTCTCGTTGCTAGCATCTCCTAGATTGATCTTGGTGACACGTAGGAAATTTTTTAATTTCCGCAACGGTCCCCAACAGACGTATCATCTACACACCTTTGTAAAGAACCCTATGGTATGATGGAAACCTAGACTGACTTAGGATATTTTTATTACTTCACGAAATTTGATAGACAACTCATATTTTCGGAATTGATTACACATCTTTTCTTTCCTATTTATAAGTGTTGGAGTTGCTGGTGAATTCACATTCCTACTTGTAAAGGTCGAAGTTGATGTTGAGTTCATATGTGGCACCGACAAACTTCACAAATATACAAATACACCTCTAACCACATGTGGGATTGGCAATATTGTCAAATCCTAATATATCTACCACCATCAACCACTAGTAATCTGCTTCCACATTTTGTTTTCCATCACATATTTCACCAAGAGGTTAGATTCAAATACCTTTTACTACGAAAATAGAACCTACTTTGTTGGTTTGTACAACATAGCTTGTTGTTTACTCACCCGGTCTCTGCACATGACCCCTTCATATTTCGCAATTTAACGTTGGCCGCCAATGTCATTAATAATGCACGAGTACCATCTAACACAAATTATATCTTTGTAAATTATCTGTAAAGCAAACTCAAAGGTATAATTTCTATGACACATAAACCATGGTATATTGGTCAAACTTATAGTCAAACTAAAACCTCAAAATGCATATGCGCCACTTAGATCCGAGGTGAAGAGAGCCTATGCTTGGACTTATCATTTCCTATCCTCTTATGATTTGACATGATAAAGAAAACAATTGCTTCTCCATGTAGCTGCACGATTTGGCGCAGACAAGCGCACAACCTCCCAACCGCGCAATTAAGACAAAATTGAGATCTCATCAATAGGCATAATTAATGAGTTCAGAAGAGGCGGCATATGTCAATAGTATGATGGTTTGGATGGGGTAGACCTATGTCTCCTTATGCATTTAATTTTCCTTTGTGGATTTTTTTAAACTATAACTTTTGATAAAAATTCTGAATCGAGATCCGTTTTCACCTTTTTAGGTATCTCTCGACAAGCTCTTCAAAACCAGATCTCATTTGTATATGCTTAGATACGTTATGAAAAGAAGCAACTTTGGTGTTATAGGAGGCACCTTTTAGTCTTGCATATAGCAACTTCATATCAAGTTCCCTACCATGACTTTTTAATTAGCCCAATGCCATTCTATGTTGGCTACTATGAACACCAAGTTGCCTAATATTATCTTAAATTCGCTACCATGACCTCCAAATTGCCTAACATTCTCCGCTATGATGACATGTGAGTATCTCAAAATTATGCCATGTTGCTCTATAATATTTTTCAGTGTTGTAGAAAACTTAAAAATTAGGAGTGACTACTTCATAATGATGTAAACAACTTAGTTTCCGAGTTGGGCAACTTAGAAACCAGGGTAGACAACTTTCACAGTGCCACAGGCAACTAATTAGCAATGATATACAACCGAGCATTACAGATAAACAACTTCATAAACTATACTTAACTTTGTTTTCGAGGTGGACAACTTTCACAACACCACAGGCAACTAATTAGTAGTAGTATGCAACTTAACATCAATGGCAAGCAGCTTCCAACATAAAGGTATGGTAGGGAACTTTAGAGGTGATGTTAGGCAACTTGATAGACATGGTAGCCAACTTAGAGGTGCATTTGGTTGATAGGCAATCATGGTAGATAATTTTAGAGGCGATGTTGCGCAACTTGACAATCATCGTATCCAACTTAGGAGAGCATTGGGTTGATAGGTAGTCATGGTAAACAGTCTACCAATAAAAATGCTTCGTGTAGCATCAAAGTTACCCCCGTAGCACCAAAGTTGTTTGTGAAAATAGTCTAAACCTACCAATAGTGGTTCTAGTTTTGAAAAGGTTGTCAAGAGAAACCTAATGGTGAAAACATATATGAATTTCAACGCACCATTCAAAAGTGGTGCCTTTTTATATTTTTCTAAAAATGACAAAACACAAATAAATGCACGTGGCTAGAGGGGGGATATTCTGCTAGGGCACCACACGAGAGGGATGGAAACTGATATTTCCTTTTTGGGTCAAGCCAACAAATGTGGGATATTATTTTTCCCTTTTTAGGTGTACAAGCCGCTAGTCAGCAACCATGCGTTGGCTAGTTGTGGCCTAAAAAATACATTTATTCGGTTTTCTACAGACGATGCAAGTATAGATCGCCACAACTAAACATGTGATTATCTTAATGTGGCGAAACAAATCTTATACTATAGACATTTTTTCTCAAAAGAACCTTAGTTTTGAAAACTACCCCTCCCTCCACAGAAAAAAATAGATATGGCAAATGAGAAACTATGCCCTAAAATACATGATGGTGATAAACATGTGGTTATCGTTCCCGTGCGTGAACGATTGAGACCTATAATTTTCTAGCACAAAACGGCATATCCTTCGGTGCGAACAATAAGCATTTTATTGTTGGTACTATTGATGTTAATATTTAAATCATTATGTCCAGTAACAACTTGGTCATAGTTCATGGAAAATCCCTATTGTAACATTATATATTATTATTAATAAAAAAGTTATTGATGCAATAACCATGCTTGATGTTTTGCTCCTGTCAGAGTAATGCTCCACATATAGGATGCATACAAGTTTTCACGGGATGATTAGACGTGGAAGGTTGTGGTTGATTTCGGTTGAGGAAGTTGGGCCCTCCCCTGAAATTTAGGAGGGAGAGATTCAGTATACATGAAAAGGTGTGTAAAACTCCCATAGTTGACTGTTAGTCTAGAATTTTTGGTCCTGTTATGATCTGACACGGTAAGCAAATACATCTCTTCAGTTTTTTTACTAATAAATGCTCAAGTAGAGATTGCCATGAGTATGAACATGTGATTCTCTCAACTATAGGCATTTATTTTGCTTTTCTTCAAATGCACTTACAAGTCCGAATAAAAACAAAACAAAAACACGTATGTTGTGAATAAGAAAATATGCCTTAAAAGCATCTCTTGCATCTCCATGTCGCTAATACATTTTTGTATTGAAGGAATTGGAATAAAAAATGCATCTGAAAGCTCCCCTTTCCCAAAAAAATTATCGACGATCATCAAAAAATATCATAACTTATAAAAGTTGCACCCCTCAATAATTTCACTGTGTTGGAGCCAAAGCCAATCGTGCTTTTACCTCTGAATCCTTCCATTGTCGGAGCTGTCGCCTCGCTGCAGTCGAAATGGATTTGTCATGCCAGAGCTCCTCCTTTGTATTTTCTGGATATTGCGGCCCACCCTTATCCGCCCACCCATTGTCATCAACCCCCTTCCCCTCGCACTAGCGCACACCTGCTTGTCCGCGCTGCTGTGCTGCTTGGACCTGATCTCAAGCGACGTTGTTGTAGTCATCACCTACAACAAGCTCGTTGTGTCGCTTGGCCCTGAGCTCCATCACACCGCTCAAGCCACATTCCTATTGGAGAAATATGCTGGCAAGAGAGATCATAAAAGAAGAGGGAGGTGAATAAAAATAAATTGTGCCACTAACATGTGGGCTCCATATATCTGATGTATATTGGGAATACGTTTATTGGGAGATAAGGGCAACTCCAACGCGAATCACCAAATCTCCATGGGCACGTTCGGATGTGTTTGTGGACAACGGGAGGGGATACAGCCATACAACCGTAGGCACCAAATGTCCACCCTGGTCCAGTTGTCTCCATTTGATGTGAATATCCAGTTCAATAGAAATCTAGCATGTGTTTGAATAGTTGCAAACATATGCAATCACAACCAGAAACACTAGATGTTTAATAAGCTTTTACATGTAATTGATCCCAAAAGCCCGCAACCTGGTTGTTCGTGCTAAAGACTCTTCGGCCGACTTGTCACCCTACATTTGCCCGAAGCGCTTCAATAGGCTAGCACGGTGATATGCCTCAAACATATTTATAATTTTTATTGTTTCTTGTCATGTTTATATCATTTTGGCACAAATTTTTATCATTTTTCTAGACTAACTTATTAACTCCTCAATGCCTATTGTTAGTAGTTGTTTTTTTTTGCATGTTTTTGACTTTTAGGAAAATCAATTTTAAGGAGCTCCAAAAATCCTTAAAAATCCAGAAATTATGTTGCATCCGGAAGCTTCCGGGAATCACCGACGTAGGGAAGGGGGCGGCCACAGTCCCCATGTGCCCCCACCATGTGGCCAGGGGCGCGTGGTGGGGCACGTAGGCCCCTTGGTACTCCGTTCCACCGCCTCTCGATGCCTATATTTACCATTCTTCCCAAAAAAACCTAAATATCAAGGAATTCTTTTGTTTCCTTCATGCGCACCTCTGTTGGGAGACCTGGGGACCTTTTCCGGTACTCTGCCAAAGGGGAAATCATCATGGTGGCCATCTCCATCAACTTGAAGGCCACGATGGTCGCTCATGAGTAGTTTTATTTGGACCATGGATCCGTAGCAGTAGCTAGTTGGTTTTCTCTCCTATGTTTCTCAATACAAAGATCACATGAGTTGCCCTACATGATTGTGATATATTTGATGTAGTCTGTTGATATGTTTGTTGTGATATGATGAATTGTCACTCTATGATCAGATTTATCGATGAATCTTTTTTAGGTTTATTTAGTTTCTTTGCTGTATAATTCTTACTGATATATACTCTTCGATCTATCTTTATCTCTTTGGCCAAGTTTGAGGGGTGATCTTCAAGTGGGAGTTGTGTATGATAGTTGGGTTCAATCTTGCAAGTAATTAATCTACTGTAGTGACAGAAAGTGGAAAGACTTGTATTGTGATGTTGCTACTAGGGATAAAAAGATGGTTGCGTAGTTGTCTTTTGAATGCATGGTGAAGATAATATATCATCTACTTCATGTCATCATACTTATTGCAATACTCTATTTTACTTAATATTTTGAGATGAATAATGGATAGCGGTCTTGAGTGAAGTATTAGCTATAGATGCAGTTGAATAGATGTGATGCTCATATGTTGATTATGCCATGGATAGTCATATTTGCAAAAACTGCAATTTAATCGATGCACAACTATAGTTGTTCACCACGCCATGCTTTTTTTGAGAGAAACCACTAGTGAACCGATGGATCCCGGTCCATCTTCCTCTTATGTTCTTTCAACCTCGATCAAACACTCTTTTCAATTCCTTGATTTTGCATTTCATTGCAATCAAATTTTCCATACACGTGCGCGTTTAATCTTTTTAACTAGCAATCTAGTGAGACTGACAACCTCGCTAGTCATGTTGGGGCCCAAGGCAGGTTTGTATTTGTCTGTGCAGGTATTGATCATCGAGCATGTTGCTAAACTTATGTGGTTTGATAAAACTTGAGGTAACTTAAGGGAAATAAGGGAAATTATTTCTTGTTATAAACCCTTGCACTTGGGGCCCAACACCTTCTTAGTTGAGAGGAAGCGAGGAAGCACACGACACTCTTGCACAATCTTCACCGCACCGGGATCTAGCTTCTATGTTTTCAAGAACAATATATTGGTGTCATGTGAAGCTGTGGCTTTGATCTCAAGCTTCTTCTCTTCGAACTTGAGTTTCTTGTTTTGCACGTCCATGAACATGTCAAACCGCTTCACCTTGTTTTCATCCTCCACCTCCTTACACTTGCCAGTTGCTTTCTCCTTATTCTCCATAATGTTCTCAAACTTCTCCATCATCTTAGCAGTCGCCCCTTCTTGATTCTCCTTCTCCAACTCCACTTCCCCAGCCCATAGTCAACTTCGTGGCTAGAGCAATCCTTCATTTTTGTTCGAATGGTTGGATCACCACCTTCATATTCATTGGTCGTGGCGGTCTTGAGGGAATAGGCAACGAAGGCGAGGAACTTGCTTTCATCCTTCAACTTCATCAACCGATGTAAAAAGAGAAAGTGCTTGATAACCCACAAGTATAGGGGATCAATTGTAGCCTTTCTCGATAAGTAAGAGTGTCGAACCTAACGAGGGGCTAAAGGTAGAATAAATATGCCCTCAAGTTCTATCAACCACCGATACAACTCTACGCACACTTAACGTTAGCTTTACCTAGAACAAGTATGAAACTAGAAGTACTTTGTAGGTGTGATAGGATAGATTTGCAAGAATAAAACTAGATGTACTTAGCGATAATAAAACTACGAGTAAATTGCAAGATAATAAAGTTAGTTGTTTAGTAGAGAGCTTTTTGTAACACAGGAAAGTTATTTGTCCCTAGGCAATCGATAACTAGACCGGTAATCATTATTGCAATTTCATATGAGGGAGAGACATGAGCTAACATACTTTCTCTACTTGGATCATATGCACCTATGATTGGAACTCTACCAAGCATCCGCAACCACCAAAGATCATTAAGGTAAAACCCAACTATAGCATTAAGTATCAAGCCCTCTTTACTCCCATACGCAACAACCCATTTACTCGGGTATGTGCTTTTGTCACTCACGCCACCCACCATAAGCGAATCATGAACATATTGCAACACCCTACAATGGGGATATCTCACGCTTGCGCAACACAGAGGGCACCATAGGACAGCACCAAAATAAAACATACAACTCAAACCAATCACGATCATCTATCAACCCAAGACAAAACATATCTACTCAAACATCATAGGATAGCCACATATCATTGGATAATAATATATAGCATTGAGCATCATGTTTAAGTAGAGATTACAGCAGTGAGAAGAGGTGTTACACCGCTGCATAGAGGGGGAGAGAGTTGGTGATGATGGCGGCGAAGTTGCTGGTGTAGATCGCCGTCACGATGATGGCCCCAGCGGTGTTCCGGCGCCACCGGGAGAGAGGGGGAGAGAGCCCCCCTCCTTCTTCTTCTTTCTTGACCTCCCCCCTAGATGGGAGGAGGGTTTCCCCTCTGGTCCATGGCCTCCATGGTGGCAGAGGGACGAGAGCCCCTCCGAGATTGGATCTCTCTCTATTTGGCGTTCGCGTTTTCTGGTCTTTCACCGTTTCTTAAATTCCCGGAGATTCGTAACTCCGATTGGGCTGAAATTTTAACATGTTTTTTATCCGGATATAAGCTTCCCTGCGGCCAAAGGACACCTCGAACCGACCTACGGGGAGGCCACAAGCTTGCTAGCCGCGCCCAGGGTAAGAGGGGCGCTCCCCTTGAGCTTGTGGGCCCCTCGGGCATCGTTTCATGTTGATTCCGCTTCCCAAAAATCACATATATTCCAGAAAAAATCTCCATGATTTTTTATCACGTTTGGACTTCGTTTGATATGGATATTTTACGAAACAAAAAATATGCAACAAACGGGAACTGGCACTAGGCACTGGATCAATATGTTAGTCCCAAAAATAATATAAAATGTTGCCAAAAGTATATGAAAGTTGTAGAATATTGACATTAAACAATCAAAAATTATAGATACGATGAAGACGTATCTGAAGGAAATATGCCCTAGAGGCTATAATAAAGTTGTTATTTTATATTTCCTTATTCATGATAAATATTTATTATTCATGCTAGAATTGTATTGATCGGAAACCTGAATACATGTGTGAATACATAGACAAACACTGTGTCCCTAGTGAGCCTCTACTTGACTAGCTCGTTGATCAAATATGGTTATGGTTTCTTAGCCATGGACATGAGTTGTCATTTGATAACGGGGTCACATCATTATGAGAATGATGTGATGGACAAGACCCATCCGTTAGCTTAGCATATTGATCGTTCAGTTTTATTGCTATTGCTTTCTTTATGTCAAATACATATTCCTTCAACTATGAGATTATGCAACTCCCGGATATTGGAGGAATACCTTGTGTGCTATCAAACGTCACAGCATAATTGGGTGATTATAAAGATGCTCTACAGGTATCTCCGCAAGGTGTTTGTTGAGTTGGCATAGATTGAGATTAGGATTTGTCACTCCGAGTATCGAAGAGGTATCTCTGGGCCCTCTCGGTAATACACATCATAAGCTTGCAAGAAAATGACTAAGGAGTTAGTCATGAGGCGATGTATTACTGAACGAGCAAAGGGAGTTGCCGATAATGAGATTGAACTAGGTATGTAGATAACGACGATTGAATCTCGCGCAAGTAACATACCGATGGACAAAGGGAATTACATATGTTGTCATAAAAGTTCGGCTGATAAAGATCTTCATAGAATAGGTAGGAGCCAATATGAGCATCCAGGTTCCGCTATTGGTTATTAACTGGAGAGGTGTCTCGGTCATGTCTACATAGTTATCGAACCTGTAGGGTCCGCACGCTTAACGTTCGATGACGATATTGTATTATATGAGTTATGTGATTTGGTTACGAAATGTTGTTCGGAGTTTCGGATGAGATCACAGACATGACGGGGAGTCTCGAAATGGTCGAGAGGTAAAGATTGATATATAGGATGATAGTAGTCGGACACCTGAAGTGTTCCGGAGTGTATCAGGTATTTATCGGAGTACCCGGGGGGTTACCGGAACCCCCGGGGAATATATGGGCCATATGGTCCATGATAGGGGAGCACACCAGCCCACAAGGGGTGGCGCCCCCCTATGTCAGGTGGCCGAATAGGAGAAGGAGAAGAGGGGGTTCGCCCCCCTTCCTTTCTTCTCTGATAGAAAAAAGAAAGGGGGGCGCCACTTGTGGAAACCCCAAGTAGGATTCGAATCCTACTTGGGGCGCCCCCTGGCTGCCTCTCCTCCCCTCCCACCTATATATATGTCGGGAGGGGGCGCCTAGAACACACAATATCAATTGTTAGCCATGTGTGGCACCCCCTCCATAGTTTACACCCTCGGTCATATTTTCGTAGTGCTTAGGCAAAGCCCTGCGAGGATCACTTCACCATCACCGTCACCACGCCGTCATGCTGATGGAACTCATCTACTACCTCGACACATTGCTGGATCAAGAAGGCGAGGGACGTCACCGAGCTGAACGTGTGCAGAACTCGGAGGTGTCGTACGTTCGGTACTCGATCGGTGGAGCGCGAAGAAAGTTTGACTACATCAACCGCGTTTTGAAATGCTTCCGCTTACAGTCTACGAGGGTACATAGACACACTCTCCCTCTTGTTGCTATGCATCTCCATGGATAGATCATTGCATGTGCGTAGAATTTTTTTGTTTTTCCATGCAATGTTTCCCAACAGTGGCATCCGAGCCAGGTCTATGCGTAGATGATATGCACGAGTAGAACACAAAGAGTTGTGGGCGGTGATAGTCATACTACTTACCACCAACATCTTATTTTGATTCGGCGGTATTGTGGGATGAAGCGGCCCGGACCAACCTTACATGTCCACGCACATGAGACCGATTTCACCGACAGACATGCAACTAGTTTTGCATAAAGGTGGCTGGCGGGTGTCTGTTTCTCCTACTTTTGTTGAATCAAATTTGACTGCGGCCGTCCTTGAAGAAGGTTAAAACAACAAACTTGACAAAACACCATTGTGGTTTTGATGCATAGGTAAGAACGGTTCTTGCTAGAAGCCTATAGGAGCCACGTAAAACTTGCAACAACAAAGTAGAGGACGTCTAACTTGTTTTTGCAGGGCATGTTGTGACGTGATATGGTCAAGACATGATGTGATAAACATTATTGTATGAGATGATCTTGTTTTGTAAGATATCTGACAACTGGTAGGAGCCTTATGGTTGTCTCTTTATTGTATGAAATGCAAACACCATGTAATTGCTTTACTTTATCACTATGCATTAGCGATAGTTGTAGAAGCAATAGTTGGCGAGATGACCACGACGCTACGATGGAGATCAAGGTGTCGAGCCGGTGATGATGGGGATCATGATGATGCTTTGGAGATGGAGATCAAAAGCACAAGATGATGATGGCCATATCATGTCACATATTTTAATTGCATGTGATGTTTATCTTTTATGCATCTTATTTTGCTTAGTACGGCGGTAGCATTATAAGATGATCCCTGATGAACCAAAAGTATAGGGGATCTATCATAGTCCTTTCGATAAGTAAGAGTGTCAAACCCAACGAGGAGCAGAAGGAAATAATAAGCAGTTTTCAGTAAGGTATTTGTAACACCCCGGATGTAACTTTCCCTATTTGTACTCCAACTCTTGCCGTTTCCGGCGTTAAGTTATATTTATTTCTCGGGTTCGGGTCTTTGTCTCCGTGTGTTGTTTTCTTTGTCATGCATCTCATATCATGTCATCATGTGCATTGCATTTGCATACGTGTTCATCTCATGCATTCGAGCATTTTCCCCATTGTCCGTTTTGCATTCCGGCGGTTCATTCTCCTCCGGTGGTCATTTCTAGCTTTCTTTCATGTGTGGGGATTAGACATTTCCGGATTGGACCGAGACTTGCCAAGCGGCCTTGGTTTACTACCGTAGACCGCCTGTCAAGTTCCGTATAATTTGGACTTCGTTTGATACTCCAACGATTAACCGAGGGACCGAAAAGGCCTCGTGTGTGTTGCAACCCAACACCCCTCCAATTTGGCTCAAAACCCACCAAACTCTGCTCCTTGTCCTAGAGCGTTCGATCACGATCGCATGGCCGAAAACCGCACCTCATTTGGACTCTCCTAGCTCCACTTATGCCTATAAATAGCCCCCCCGTTTTTCGGATCTCTCTCCCTCTCCGAAACCCTAGCCAAAAAAAAAGATCTCCGCGCCGCGCCGGACACGTCCGTGCCGGCCGGACAAAAATCGCCGCCGCCGCCCGCACATCCCGCGCCGCCACGTGGCGCTCCCGCCGCCAGCCGCCGCCGAGGCCCGGGAGGCCCAAGCCGGGCCCCCGCGAGCCCGTAGCCGCCGCGCGCCCCCGTGCCTTCGTCTCCAGCCGCCGCCGCCCGAAGCTCCACCTCCGGCGACCAGCGCAGCCGCGGGCCGCCTCTCCGCCGCCGCGGGCCGCCTCTCCGGCTCCGACGCCGCCCCACCACGCCGCCGCCGCGGGCCACGCCGCCGCCCGAGCCGAAGCTCGCCGCCTCGGCCACCACCGGACACGGCCGCCCCCTCACCGGCCTCTCCCCGCTGCTCCGGTCTCCTCCCTCGACTCCGGCACCGGCCAACCTCGAAGAACGCGCCCGATGAACAGTGCAGCCCCGATCTGGATCTAGATCTGAGCATCTCGGTTGACTTTCTCCTCCCGAAACCCTAAATTTTATGCATACTTTGACCGGTCGTATCTCCGCATCCATAGCTCCGTTTTGGACGTATAGTATGTCAAAATGTTCGTCTCGACGAGTACATCATTTCATTCCATAGCATAATTTTCATTTGAGTGCATCTTGATGCCTGAAATGCTGTTAGAAGGAGGCTTCATGAGTTATTTGTCAGATCTGCTAGTTCATCTTAGACTTTTGTTATTTTTGCCATGATTGTTGTGTGCATGATATGCCTGTGAGTTCTCATATGTTTTGTTAAGGGTTTTGTCATCTTTCCAGAGGTGCAACCCATGTATTTTTAGGATGTGTGTGGTGACTTGTGCAAGCTTGCAAAGTGGTGCACTTGCTAATTCTGTTTTCAGGGACTTAGTAATGTCACTAAGTCCTGGGATTGTTTAGTTTATGATGCCATATGTTCTTGTTGTTTCCTAGTGACCCGTGCCTCTTTTGAGGATGATCAGTCAGGGAGTTTTGTTAACCTTGTAGTGCTCTATCCATCCATGTCTTTTTTTGCAATTATGGAGCGCCCTAGCTTGAGTCAATCGAGCTCTACTTTTGCTTCGTGGTGAATCTGGGCAGATCGTCAACTCGTTTGCGATTTTTCCGGCGTTGTTGTAGTTGATCCGTGCATGATATGCCATTGTTCTTTCCATGTCTAGCTTGTATTTTGTGCCTTCTTAAATAATGTATGCTTGTCTTGTCATGACTTGCACCGTGGTGAGTGCATCGAGCTCGTAAACATGCCTTCGTGAGTTATATTCCAGCATGTCCCAGTTTTCACTAAGTCTGAAAACTGATTGTGTTTTAGTTATGTTCGTGTGCCCGTTAGTATATTTTATGAACCTTTTTGGCCCCAGGTCACTTTGGGTCTTTTGTTAAGCTTGTTGAGTAGCTCCATGCCGTGTTCTTCTTTGTCTTAATCAGGTCACGTATCATGTTGTTTTGCTGCTCCGAAGAGGGCCTCACGATCTGAAATTTCAGACAAGTGTTAATTTCACTAAGTCTGGAATCTGTTTTGCATTTGCGTTTTTGCCATGCTTGTTTGAACCTCATAATGGATGAATTGGCCGAGGCTCAGTGCTGGTCTTTTGTTAAGCATCTTGTGTGCATCCCTGCCATGTATTTTTTTGACATGTTTGGTGGCTGTAGCATGTTCGTTTCGTTGCATTTAGATGCCTACTTGCTGTAAATTGCAGACCGGTGTCATTCTTAAAACGCTTGCCATTTCCAAACCGTAACTCCGATTCCGGCGTTCTTTATATCGTTTTCAAGAGATTTCATCTCATATTTCCAGTGACACCCTTGGAATTCCATGTCGACGCCAGGTTCATGCATTTCCTACCATATCTTGCATTTTGCATCCCGCATCGCATCCCGCATAGCATATCATCATTGCGTCATATCGCTTGATCCTTGCACGTGGTTGATTGTGTCCTTGTTTCTTGTTTGTCTTGTTTGGGTAGAGCCGGGAGACGAGTTCGCTACCGAGGAGCCCGTTGAGTTTGCTTGTGAGGATCCAGTCAACTCTGACAACTGTGCAGGCAAGATGATCATACCCTCGAAATCACTACTATCTTTGCTATGCTAGTTTGCTCGCTCTTTTGCTATGCCATTGCTACGATGCCTACCACTTGCTTGCAAGCCTCCCAAATTGCCATGTCAAACCTCTAACCCACCTTGTCCTAGCAAACCGTTGATTGGCTATGTTACCGCTTTGCTCAGCCCCCCTTATAGCATTGCTAGTTGCATGTGAAGATTGGAGGCCGTTCCTTGTTGCAACATCTTTTTTTTACTTGTTGGGATATCATTATATTGCCATGTTATCTTAATGCATCTATATACTTGGTGAAGGGTGGAAGGCTCGGCCTCTCGCCTAGTGTTTTGTTCCACTCTTGCCGCCCTAGTTTCCGTCATATCGGTGTTATGTTCCCGGTTTTTGCGTTCCTTACACGGTTGGGTTATAATGGGAACCCCTTGATAGTTCGCCTTGATTAAAGCTTTTCCAGCAATGCCCAACATTGGTCTTACCATTCGCCACCTAGTCTCTTTTTCCCTTGGGTTACCGGAGCCCAAGGGTCATCTTATTTTAACCCCCCCGAGCCAGTGCTCCTCTGAGTGTTGGTCCGACCGAGTAGACTGCGGGGCCACCTCGGGGCAAATTGAGGGTTGGTTTTACTCGTAGGATGTCTCATCTGAGTGTGCCCTGAGAAAGAGATATGTGCAGCTCCTATCGGGATTTGTTGGCACATTCGGGCGGTGTTGCTGGTCTTGTTTTAACCTGTCGAAGTGTCTTGAGTTACCGAGATACCGAGTCTGATCGGAACGTCTTGGGAGGAGGTCTATTCCTTCGTTGACCGTGAGAGCTTGTCATGGGCTAAGTTGGGACTCCCCTGCAGGGATTGAACTTTCGAAAGCCGTGCCCGCGGTTATGGGCAGATGGGAATTTGTTAATGTCCGGTTGTAGATAACTTGAACCTTAATTAATTAAAATGAATCAACTGAGTGTGTTACCGTGATGGCCTCTTCTCGGCGGAGTCCGGGAAGTGGACACGGTGTTGGAGTAATGCTTGCGCAGGTTGTTCCTCTAGATTCTCGCTCGCGCTTTGCCTCCTCTTCTCGCTCTCTTTTGCGAATAAGTTAGCCACCATATATGCTAGTCGCTTGCTGCAGCTCCACATATATTTGCCTTTCCTTCCTATAAGCTTAAATAGTCTTGATCGCGAGGGTGCGAGATTGCTGAGTCCCTGTGGCTCACATATACTATAACTCCAGATGCAGGTCCAGGTGATTCCGCTCCAGGTGACGAGTACGAGCTCAAGTGGGAGTTCGACGAGGACTCTCAGCGTTATTATGTTTCCTTTCCCGATGATCAGTAGTGGTGCCCAGTTGGGGGTGATTGGGACCGTGTCGCATGTTGGGTTCTCTTTTATTTTGGCGCCGTAGTCGGGCCATGAGTGTTTGGATGATGTATGTTATTTATGTACTCTGATGTGACGTGGCGAGTGTAAGCCAACTATGTTTTCCCCTTTCATTCTATATGTTACATGGGATGTTGTGATGATTGCCTAACTTGCGACGTTGCTTTCAATGCGGTTATGTCTCTAAGTCGTGCCTCGATATGTGGGAGCTATAGCCGCATCGAGGGCGTGACAAGTTGGTAATCAGAGCCTTCCCCGACCTTAGGAGCCCCATTGCTTGATCGTTTTTAGTGGCCGAGTTGTGTCTAGAAAAATGTTTTGAGTCATTTAGGAATTATATATCGGAGAGATTAGGAATTCTTTTTACTTCCCAGTATCCTCATCGCTCTGGTAAGGCATCCTGACGTAGAGTTTTGACTCTTCTCTTCTCAAATTTAACTAAATTTTTTTTAGGATCACGCGTGTATCTTGGAATCGTTCCGATGGCTTATGATGAGAATAATGTCTTGGTGCCTCCTGTCAGGGGTTTAGTGGAAGTGTCCCGGGGAGTTGAGCTCTAAGGTGTTGTCATCATAATTTTATCGTTGCAATTCTGGAATACTTGAGATATGTTCGCCGACATCGAAAATCTCTTTTATGCAGTTCGTTGGTGAGATAAACTCGACGCCACCCAGTACTGGGGCGGGAGTTCAGGAGTATCACCATAACTTGTATGACAGATGCTTTTCGAAGGTTGAGGTAGATGGTTTCCGAAGGTTTCTTGGTTATGTGTTGAAGGATGGATACAGCTGGATGTAGGAATTGCTAGTTTGGGTGAGATATTATGCTTCCCCTGTATCCCCAACACCTGATTGCATAACCGGAAAAGTTCGGGAGTTTCATAGGTGGGAATTCTAGTAGCTCTAGTTCTTCTTCCACGGATATTGGTTTGAGATTGGGATTTCTTACCGATTATTCGTTCTTGATCCGTACCTTGTTGATTTATTTCTCTACCTTAATTCTACGTGGCTTCTCAATTTATGGATATGTGACCATTTCAAGAGGAATGCATTCGTTCATTTTGTTCGGATGTGAAGACTATATGTTGCAATTTTCATTCCGTTGGATTCAGCTTCAATATTTATCTGTCAAAGTGCTAATGGTGGTCAACCTCTTCAGGATGGCTCCTCCAACGCGCACGACTCCGAATCCTGATCCGCCACCGCCTCCACCTCCTCCAGAGGCATGGCAAGCTGTGATGGCCGCAACCAATGCAAACACACAGCTGATCATGCAAATTCTCCAAGAGCGCAATCAAGGCAGTCAAGGGAATCAAGGCAGCAATCAGAGTCACTTTGCTACACTCAACCAGTTCCTGGCTAACGGGCCAAAGACTTTCAGCAATTGTGTTGAGGCAACCGATGCTGACGATTGGCTTGTGGATCTGTGTAAGCATTTCGAGTGCAGTAACGTCAGGCCTGAGGACTTTGTCAAGTTTGCTTCCTTCCAACTCAAAGATCAAGCTGCAGAATGGTTCCAGCAGTACAAGGATTCCAGAGGTGGACGTGTTATCACTTGGGATGATTTCCGTCGAGATTTCCGAGCTCATCATATTCCGCAGAGCGTGGTTGAAAGCAAGCGTGAGGAATTCCGCAATCTGAAGCAAGGCTCTTTGTCTGTCTATGACTACAACAAGTTGTTTCAGAAGCTCGCCCGCTTTGCCAAGCAGGACGTGCCAGATGAGAAGAGCATGATATACCAGTTCAGGGGTGGTCTCAAAGAAGATATTCAGCTCGCTCTTGTCCTTTTTGAGCCCTTGAGATACGATGAGTTCTACAACATGGCACTAAAGCAAGAGGCTGCTCAGTTGAGGTGTGATGCTTCCAAGAAGCGAGTCAGAGATGGTACTCCTTCTTCCTCTACTCAAGTGGCCAAGCAGCAGAAGTTTTGGCTTCCTCCTCCCCCGTTCCGTCAGCCGTATCAGCAGAAGAGCAAAGGTGGCAGTGGTTCTTCTCACCCACCCAACCCTCGCTTTCAGAACAAGACTTCGTCTCAACCTCCAAGATCGAGTGCTCCGTATCACCGTCCGCTTTCAGAGGTCACGTGCAACAAGTGCCAACAAAAGGGTCACTATGCCAACAAGTGTCTCAACCAGAGGCGTCTTCCTCCTCCTCCTCCTGTCAGATCGGCAAGTACAGCTGTGGTCAAGCATAACCCCAAGCATGCCAAGGTCAATTTGATGAATGCAGCTCAGGCAGAGGACTCGTCAGATGTGATAATGGGTAACCTTCCTGTTAACGATGTTCCTGCAAAAGTTCTTTTTGACACTGGTGCATCGCATTCCTTTTTGTCATGCCCCTTTGCATCGAAGCACAATGTTGATACCGAGATTATGCCCAAAGTCATGCAAGTTGTTTCTCCCGGCAATCTTTTGACTTCTAGTTTGGTTGCTCCTGTTGTCTCTATCACGTTGGGCGATTACAAGTTTCTCTCTGCTCCGGTGGTTCTTGGTAACTCCGATATTGATCTTATTCTCGGAATGGATTGGCTTTCTAAGCACAAGGCTCATCTTGATTGTGCAGCCAGACAGATTCAATTGACTCATTCATCTGAGGATGTAATTGTCTTTGCCGCTCGGGATAATACCATTTGTCTGTTTTCTCTCAATGAGAAGGGTGAATTGGGTGCCATCTCTCAAATTCCAGTCGTTTGCGAATATCAAGACGTCTTTCCAGAAGAGCTCCCAGGAATGCCTCCGCACCGGCCAGTTGAATTCGTTATTGAACTTGAGCCTGGCACGGAACCTGTGTGCAAACGTCCTTACAAGGTCGGACCTGAAGAGTTGAAGGAGCTGAAGAAGCAACTCGATGAGCAAGAAAGAATGGGTCTCATCCGGCCTAGTTCTTCTCCATGGGGTTGTGGTGTTCTTTTTGTGAAGAAGAAGGATGGAACGGACCGACTTTGTGTTGATTACCGGCCAGTGAACAAGAAGACCATCAAGAACAAATACCCACTTCCCAACATCAATGAGCTGTTCGAACAACTCAAAGGTGCTCAAGTTTTCTCCAAGCTTGACCTCCGTATGGGTTATCACCAGATTCGCATTCGTGAAGAAGATATTCCCAAGACAGCATTCAGAACAAGCTTTGGTTCATATGAATACACTGTCATGTCTTTTGGCCTCGCCAACGCTCCTCCGACGTTCTCTCGCATGATGAATTTCATCTTCAACGCCTACACCAATGACTTCGTTTTGGTCTATCTCGACGACATTCTGGTTTTCTCGAAGAACAAGGAAGATCATGCCAAGCACTTGCGTTTGGTTCTTGATAAGCTCAGAGAACATCAGTTCTACGCCAAGTTCTCCAAGTGTGAATTTTGGCTTGATGAGGTTCTTTATCTTGGTCATATCATCTCTGCCAAGGGCATTGCCGTGAATCCTGAGAAGGTGTCTGCAATTGTGAATTGGGAACCTCCTCAGAACGTGAAGCAACTCCGCAGTTTTCTCGGTCTCGCAAGCTATTGCCGAAGATTCGTTGAAAACTTTTCTAAGATCGCGAAGCCTCTCTCTAATCTTCTTCAGAAGCACGTCAAGTACGTTTGGTCCCCGGAGTGTGATATTGCTTTCAACACTTTGAAAGAGAAATTGATCACCGCTCCAGTTCTGACTCCTCCTGATGAATCCAAGCCGTACGAGGTCTTTTGTGATGCCTCTCTCCAAGGTCTTGGCGCAGTTTTGATGCAAGAGAAGAAAGTTGTTGCTTATACATCTCGCCAGTTGAAGCCTAATGAGAAGAACTACCCCACTCATGATCTCGAGTTGGCGGCAGTTGTGCATGCTCTTTTGACTTGGAGACATCTTCTATTGGGAAGAAAAGTGGACATTTTCACTGATCACAAGAGTCTCAAGTACATCTTCACTCAGCCTAATCTCAACCTCAGGCAAACTCGTTGGGTCGAAATGATTCAAGAGTATAATCTGAGTATTGAGTACACTCCAGGCAAGGCCAATGTGATTGCTGACGCTTTGAGCAGGAAGGCTTACTGCAACAGTCTGATTCTCAAGCCCTATTAACCCGAGCTTTGTGAAGCTTTCCGCAAACTTAATCTTCAAGTTGTTCCTCAAGGTTTCCTCGCCAACCTTCAAGTCTCTCCTACCTTAGAAGACCAGATTCGCCAAGCCCAGCTTCTTGATGCTATGGTGAAAAAGGTGAAGATTGGGATTGCCAAGAGTCATTCCAAGTACAAGTGCTACCGCCTTGATGACAAGGACACTCCTTTCTTCGAGGATCTTATTATTGTACCCAAAGGTGACCTCCGTAAAGTGATCATGAACAAGGCTCACAATTCTCTCCTCTCCATCCACCCTGGGAGCACGAAGATGTATCAGGACCTTAAGCAAGCTTATTGGTGGACCCGAATGAAGCGCGAGATCGCTCAATTTGTGAATGAATGTGATGTCTGCAGAAGAGTGAAGGCAGAACACCAAAGGCCAGCAGGTCTCCTCCAACCTCTTTCCATTCCAGAATGGAAGTTTGACCACATTGAAATGGACTTCATGACTGGGTTTCCAAAGTCCAAGCGTGGCAATGATGCTATATTCGTTGTCATCGACAAACTCACCAAAGTGGCTCATTTTCTGCCTATCAAAGAGTCGATCACTGCAGCTCAATTGGCAGAACTCTATACCTCTCGAATTGTCTCTCTGCATGGTATTCCTCAAGTGATCTCTTCAGACCATGGCAGCATCTTTACCTCGAAGTTTTGGGATTCTTTTGAGAAGGCCATGGGCACGAACATCCGCTTCAGCACAGCTTTCCATCCTCAAACTAGCGGTCAAGTCGAGCGTGTCAACCAGATTCTTGAAGATATGCTCAGGGCTTGTGTGATCTCCTTCGGCATGAAGTGGGAGGATTGTCTTCCTTATGCTGAATTCTCCTACAACAACAGTTTTCAATCAAGTTCGGGCAAGGCCCCATTTGAAATTCTGTATGGCAGGAAGTGCCGTACCCCTCTCAACTGGTCTGAAACCGGTGAACGTCAGCTTTTGGGTAATGACTTAATCACAGAGGCAGAAGAAATGTGCAAAGTCATTCGTGATAACCTCAAAGCAGCCCAATCCCGTCAGAAGAGCTACTATGATAGTAAGCACCGTGATTTGGCTTTCGAGATCGGAGATCATGTTTACCTCCGCGTCTCTCCTATGAAAGGTACTCGTCGCTTCGGTATCAAAGGGAAGCTTGCCCCCAGATACGTGGGACCTTTCAAGATTGTCAGATGAGAGGCGACCTCGCCTATCAACTCGAGCTTCCTTCAAACTTTGCAAATGTTCATGACGTGTTCCATGTCTCTCAGCTTCGAAAGTGCTTCAAGACTCCTGACTGCACCGTCAACTTCGAGGACATTGAGCTCCAAGAAGATCTCTCTTATCGCGAGCACCTAGTTGCTATTCTTGAAGAGACTGAATGCAAGACTCGCAACAAGTCAATCAAATTTCTCAAAGTCAAGTGGTCACACCATTCCGACCGTGAAGCTACCTGGAAACGCGAGGATCACCTCCGTTCTGAGTACCCGGCGTTCTTTCAGTCCTAGATCTCGTGATGAGATCTTTTCGTAGTGGTGGAGTGTTGTAACACCCCGGATGTAACTTTCCCTATTTGTACTCCAACTCTTGTTGCTTCCGGTGTTAAGTTATATTTATTTCTTGGGTTCGGGTCTTTGTCTCCGTGTGTTGTTTTCTTTGTCATGCATCTCATATCATGTCATCATGTGCATTGCATTTGCATACGTGTTCATCTCATGCATTCGAGAATTTTCCCCATTGTCCGTTTTGCATTCCGGCGCTTCGTTCTCCTCCGGTGGTCATTTCTAGCTTTCTTTCGTGTGTGGGGATTAGACATTTCCGGATTGGACCGAGACTTGCCAAGCGGCCTTGGTTTACTACCGGTAGACCGCCTGTCAAGTTTCGTATAATTTGGACTTCGTTTGATACTCCAACGGTTAACCGAGGGACCGAAAAGGCCTCGTGTGTGTTGCAGCCCAACACCCCTCCAATTTGGCCCAAGACCCACCAAACTCTGCTCCTTGTCCTAGAGCGTTCGATCACGATCGCGTGGCCGAAAACCGCACCTCATTTGGACTCTCCTAGCTCCACTTATGCCTATAAATAGCCCCCCCGTTTTTCGGATCTCTCTCCCTCTCCGAAACCCTAGCCAAAAAAAAGATCTCCGCGCCGCGCCGGACACGTCCGTGCCGGCCGGACAAAAATCGCCGCCGCCGCCTGCAAATCCTGTGCCGCCACGTGGCGCTCCCGCCGCCAGCCGCTGCCGAGGCCCGGGAGGCCCAAGCCCGGCCCCCGCGAGCCCGTAGCCGCCGCGCGCCCCCGCGCCTTCGTCTCCAGCCGCCGCCGCCCGAAGCTCCACCTCCGGCGATCGGCGCCGCCGCGGGCCGCCTCTCCGCCACCGCGCGCCGCCTCTCCGGCTCCGACGCCGCCCCACCACGCCGCCGCCGCGGGCCACGCCGCCGCCCGAGCCGGAGCTCGCCGCCACGGCCACCACCGGATCCGGCCGCCCCCTCACCGGCCTCTCCCCGCTGCTCCGGTCTCCTCCCTCGACTCCGGCGCCGTCCAACCTCGAAGAACGCGCTCGATGAACAGTGCAGCCCCGATCTGGATCTAGATCTGAGCATCTCGGTTGACTTTCTCCTCCCGAAACCCTAATTTTTATGCATAATTTGACCGGCCGTATCTCCGCATCCGTAGCTCCGTTTTGGACGTATAGTATGTCAATGTGTTCGTCTCGACGAGTACATCATTTCATTCCAGTGCATCATTTTCATTTGAGTGCATCTTGATGTCCGAAATGCTGTTAGAAGGAGGCTTCATGAGTTATTTGTCAGATCTGCTAGTTCATCTTAGACTTTTGTTATTTTTGCCATGATTCTTGTGTGCATGATATGCCCGTGAGTTCTTCATATGTTTTGTTAAGGGTTTTGTCATCTTTCCAGAGGTGCAACCCATGTATTTTTAGGATGTGTGTGGTGACTTGTGCAAGCTTGCAAAGTGGTGCACTTGCTAATTCTGTTTTCAGGGACTTAGTAATGTCACTAAGTCCTGGGATTGTTTAGTTCATGATGCCATATGTTCTTGTTGTTTCCTAGTGATCCGTGCCTCTTTTGAGGATGATCAGTAAGGGAGTTTTGTTAACCTTGTAGTCCTCTATCCATCCATGTCTTTGATTGCAATTATGGGGCACCCTAGCTTGAGTCAATCGAGCTCTACTTTTGCTTCGTGGTGAATCTGGGCAGATCGTCAACTCGTTTGCGATTTTGCCGGCGTTGTTGTAGTTGATCCGTGCATGCTATGCCATTGTTCTTGCCATGTCTAGCTTGTATTTTGTGCCTTATTAAAGGATGTACGATTGTCTTGCCATGACTTACACCGTGGTGAGTGCATCGAGCTTGTAAACATGCCTTCGTGAGTTATATTTCAGCCTGTCCCAGTTTTCACTAAGTCTGAAAACTGATTGTGTTTTAGCTATGTTCGTGTGCCCGTTAGTATATTTTATGAACCCTTTTGGCCCAAGGTCACTTTGGGTCTTTTGTTAAGCTTGAGTATTCTATAGTCTCATCTTAATTGCTTGGCGTAATCATGGTCATAGCTGTTTCCTGCTGCTGAAGAGGGCTTCACGATCTGAAATTTCAGACAAGTGTTAATTTCACTAAGTCTGGAATCTGTTTTGCATTTGCGTTTTTGCCATGCTTGTTTGAACCTCATAATGGATGAATTGGCCGAGGCTCAGTGCTGGTCTTTTGTTAAGCATCTTGTGTGCATCCCTGCCATTTATTTTTTTGACATGTTTGGTGGCTGTAGCATGTTCGTTTCGTTGCATTTAGATGCCTACTTGCTGGTAAATTGCAGACCGGTGTCATTCTTAAAACGCTTGCCATTTCCAAACCGTAACTCCGATTCCGGCGTTCTTTATATCGTTTTCAAGAGATTTCATCTCATATTTCCAGTGACACCCTTGGAATTCCATGTCGACGCCAGGTTCATGCATTTCCTACCATATCTTGCATTTTGCATCCCGCATCGCATCCCGCATAGCATATCATCATTGCGTCATATCGCTTGATCCTTGCACGTGGTTGATTGTGTCCTTGTTTCTTGTTTGTCTTGTTTGGGTAGAGCCGGGAGACGAGTTCGCTACCGAGGAGCCCGTTGAGTTTGCTTGTGAGGATCCAGTCAACTCTGACAACTGTGCAGGCAAGATGATCATACCCTCGAAATCACTACTATCTTTGCTATGCTAGTTTGCTCGCTCTTTTGCTATGCCATTGCTACGATGCCTACCACTTGCTTGCAAGCCTCCCAAATTGCCATGTCAAACCTCTAACCCACCTGTCCTAGCAAACCGTTGATTGGCTATGTTACCGCTTTGCTCAGCCCCTCTTATAGCGTTGCTAGTTGCAGGTGAAGATTGGAGGCCGTTCCTTGTTGGAACATTTTTTTTACTTGTTGGGATATCATTATATTGCCATGTTATCTTAATGCATCTATATACTTGGTAAAGGGTGGAAGGCTCGGCCTCTCGCCTAGTGTTTTGTTCCACTCTTGCCGCCCTAGTTTCCGTCATATCGGTGTTATGTTCCCGGATTTTTGCGTTCCTTACACGGTTGGGTTATAATGGGAACCCCTTGATAGTTCGCCTTGATTAAAGCTTTTCCAGCAATGCCCAACATTGGTTTTACCATTCGCACCTAGCCTTCTTTTTCCCTTGGGTTCTGGAGCAAGGGTCATCTTATTTAACCCCGGGCCAGTGCTCCTCTGAGTGTTGGTCCGAACCGAGTAGACTGCGGGCCACCTCGGGGCAACTTGAGGGTTGGTTTTACTCGTAGGATGTCTCATCTGAGTGTGCCCTGAGAACGAGATATGTGCAGCTCCTATCGGGATTTGTCGGCACATTCGGGCGGTGTTGCTGGTCTTTGTTTTAACCTGTCGAAGTCTTGATACCGAGATACCGAGTCTGATCGGAACGTCTTGGAGGAGGTCTATTCCTTCGTTGACCGTGAGAGCTTGTCATGGGCTAAGTTGGGACTCCCCTGCAGGGATTGAACTTTCGAAAGCCGTGCCCGCGGTTATGGGCAGATGGGAATTTGTTAATGTCCGGTTGTAGATAACTTGAACCTTAATTAATTAAAATGAATCAACTGAGTGTGTTACCGTGATGGCCTCTTCTCGGCGGAGTTCGGGAAGTGGACACGGTGTTGGAGTAATGCTTGCGCAGGTTGTTCCTCTAGATTCTTGCTCGCGCTTTGCCTCCTCTTCTCGCTCTCTTTTGCGAATAAGTTAGCCACCATATATGCTAGTCGCTTGCTGCAGCTCCACATATATTTGCCTTTCCTTCCTATAAGCTTAAATAGTCTTGATCGCGAGGGTGCGAGATTGCTGAGTCCCTGTGCCTCACATATACTATAACTCCAGATGCAGTTCCAGGTGATTCCGCTCCAGGTGACAAGTACGAGCTCAAGTGGGAGTTCGACGAGGACTCTCAGCGTTATTATGTTTCCTTTCCCGATGATCAGTAGTGGTGCCTAGTTGGGGGTGATTGGGACCGTGTCGCATGTTGGGTTCTCTTTTATTTTGGCGCCGTAGTCGGGCCATGAGTGTTTGGATGATGTATGTTATTTATGTACTCTGATGTGACATGGCGAGTGTAAGCCAACTATGTTTTCCCCTTTCATTCTATATGTTACATGGGATGTTGTGATGATTGCCTAACTTGCGACGTTGCTTTCAATGCGGTTATGTCTCTAAGTCGTGCCTCGACACGTGTGAGCTATAGCCGCATCGAGGGCGTGACAGTATTCTCTGCAAGCACTGAAATTATCGGCAACATATAGTTTTGTGGTAAGGTAATTTGTAACGGGTAACAAGTAATAAAAGTAAATAAGGTGTAGCAAGATGGACCAGTCCTTTTTGGAGCAAAGGACAAGCCTGGACAAGCTCTTATATAAAGGAAAGCGCTCCTGAGGACACATGGGAATTATCATCAAGCTAGTTTTCATCACATTCATATGATTCACGTTCGGTACTTTGATAATTTGATATGTGGGTGGACCGGTGCTTGGGTACTGCCCTTCCTTGGACAAGCATCCCACTTATGATTAACCCCTCTTGCAAGCATCCGCAACTACAAAAGAAGTATTAAGGTAAATCTAACTGAGGGAGTCCTGGATTAGGGGGTCTCTGGACAGCCGGACTATCTCCATTGGCCGGACTGTTAGACTATGAAGATACAAGATTGAAGACTTCGTCTCGTGTTCGGATGGGACTCTACTTGGCGTGGAAGGCAGGCTAGGAAATACGTATATGGATATCTCCTCCTTTGTAACCGACCTTGTGTAACCCTAACCCTCTCCGGTGTCTATATAAACCGAAGGGTTTTAGTCCGTAGGACAGCAATGACAACATACAATCATACCATAGGATAGCTTCTAGGGTTTAGCCTCTCTGATCTCGTGGTAGATCTACTCTTGTACTACCCATATCATCAATATTAATCAAGCAGGACGTAGGGTTTTACCTCCATCAAGAGGGCCCGAACCTGGGTAAAACATTGTGTCCCTTGCCTCCTGTTACCATCCGGCCTAGACGCATAGTTCGGGACCCCCTACCCGAGATCCGCCGGTTTTGACACCGACACTGGTGCTTTCATTGAGAGTTCCTCTGTGTCGTAGCTGTTAGGCTTGCTGGCTCCTATTATCATCAATAGCGATGCGGTCCAGGGTGAGACTTTTCTCCCCGGACAGATCTTCGTATTCGGCGGCTTTGCACTGCAGGCTAATTCGCTTGGCCATCTGGAGCAGATTGAAAGCTACGCCCCTGACCATCAGGTCAGATTTGGAAGTTTGAACTACACGACCGACATCCACGGAGACTTGATCTTCGATGGATTCGAGCCACAGCCGGGCACGCCCCACTGTCGCGATGGGTATGACCTAGCTCTACCGCCGAACAGTACCCCAGAGGCCGCACCCGCATCTGCTCCGACCCTTAGCTCGGAGCAAATTGCGCCAATCGAGGACGGGTGGCTAGACACCACCTCAGGGGCCGCAGTCTCGACGGTGATCGAGCCAAACACCAGCATAAACCTCTGCGCAGCCAGTGACTCCAAGGTGCCGGACTCTTTCCCGGACTCCGAACCGTCTGCGCCCCTGCCAATTGAATCTGATTGGGCGCTGATCATGGAATTCACCGCCGCGGATATCTTTCAGCACTCACCCCTCGGCGACATTCTGAATTCACTAAGGACTCTCTCTTTGTCAGGAGAGCCCTGGCCGGATTATGGCCAACAGGATTGGGATGCGGAAGATGAAGAAATTCGACGCCCACCCACCACCCACTTCGTAGCCACTGCCGATGATTTAACCGACATGCTCGACTTCGACTCCGAAGACATCGACGGTATGGACGACGATGTAGGAGACGAACACGAACCAGCTCCTATAGGGCACTGGAAAGCCACCTCGTCATATGACATATACATGGTGGATACACCCAGCGAGGGCAATGGCGACGAGATAATGGAGGATGACCCCTCCAAGAAGCAACCCAAGCGCCGATGCCAACGGCGCCGCTCTAAGTCCCACCAAAGCAAAAGTGGTGATACCAGCACAGGAGATAATAACACTCCGGATAGCGCCAAAGACAACAACAATCCCCTCCAGCAAGATTTAGAGCAGGAGGATGAAGGAGCCAGCTCTCCTGAGAGAGCGGCTGGCGGAGAGGAGGAGGATGACAATTACATGCCCCCTCCGAAGATGAGGCAAGCCTCGGCGATGATGAATTCGCCGTCCCAGAGGATCCCGTCGAACAAGAGCGCTTCAAGCGCCGGCTTATGGCCACGACAAATAGCCTGAAGAAAAAGCAGCGGCGGCTTCAAGCTGATCAAGATCTGCTAGCTGACAAATGGACTAAAGTCCTCGCAGCCGAGAACTATAAACTCGAGCGCCCCTCCAAGAGTTACCCAAGGCGCAGGTTACTACCCCGACTGGAGGAAGAAGCGTATGATATGGCTGATCGGCCACCTCGTGGCCGCGATAGAGAGACATTCTAGCCAAAAGCTCAGCCTCCACCCCAACTCCATGCAAACAAAAAGGCATGGGGAGATACACCAGACCTGCGAGACATATTGGAGGACAAAGCAAAGCATTCAAGATCGATCTACGGATCACGAGGGTGCACCACTCTGTGAGACGGTAAACGTCACGCCGGATACAGTAAAAGCAAATCCGACCGGGCCGAAAGACCCATTCGAGCTGCGTCGCGATATAGCCCAATACAGAGGCGCCGCACACCCCTTATGCTTCACAGACGAAGTAATGGAACATCAATTCCTAGAAGGTTTCAAACCTGTAAACACTGAATCATACGACAGCACAACAGATCCCGTAGTATGGATTGAGGACTTCCTCCTCCACATCCACATGGCCCACGGTGATGACTTACATGCCATCAAATACCTCACTAAAGCTCAAAGGACCAGCGCGGCATTGGCTTAATAGCTTCCCAGCGGACTCCATTAGCTGTTGGGAAGATCTGGAAGCCGCATTCCTCGACAACTTTCAGGGCACTTATGTGCGACCACCAGACGCCGATGATGTAAGCCACATAATTCAGCAGCCAGAAGAGTCGGCCAGGCAATTCTGGACTCGATTCCTCACAAAGAAAAATCAAATCGTCGACTGTCCAGATGCGGAGGCCTTAGCAGCTTTCAAGCACAACATCCGAGACGAGTGGCTAGCCCGGCACCTTGGTCAGGAAAAGCCGAAATCTATGGCAGCCCTCACGACACTCATGACCCGCTTTTGTGCGGGAGAAGACAGCTGGCTGGCTCGCAGTAATAACATATCAAAGAACCATGGCACCTCAGATACCAAGGACGGCAATAGCAGGTCACGTCGCAACAAGCATAAGCGCCGCATTAACAGCGAAAATACCGAGGATACGGCAGTCAATGCCGAATTCAAAGGCTCTAAACCCGGTCAGCGGAAAAATCCATTTAAACAAAGTACGCCGGGTCCGTCCAGCCTGGACCGCATACTCGATCGCTCGTGTCAAATACACGGCACCCCAGACAAGCCAGCCAATCACACCAACAGGGATTGTTGGGTGTTCAAGCAGGCCGGCAAGTTAATTGCCGAAAACAAGGACAAGGGGCCGCATAGCGATGACGAGGAACAACCCCGACAGCCGCACACTGGAGGACAGAAGAGGTTTCCCCCGCAAGTGCGAACGATGAATATGATATATGCAACCCACATCCCCAAGAGGGAGCGGAAGCATGCGCTCAGGGACGTATATGCGTTGGAGCCAGTCGCCCCAAAGTTCAACCCTTGGTCCTCCTGTCCGATCACCTTCGATCGCAGGGACCACCCCACTAGTATCCGTCATGGCGGATTCGCCGCATTGGTCCTAGACCCAATCATCGACGGATTTCACCTCACTCGAGATCTTATGGACGGCGGCAGCAGCCTGAACCTGCTTTATCAGGACATAGTGCGCAAAATGGGTATAGACCCCTCAAGGATCAAACCCACAAAAACGACCTTTAAGGGCATCATTCCAGGTGTAGAGGCCCATTGCACAGGCTCAATTACACTGGAAGTGGTCTTCGGATCCCCGGATAACTTCCGAAGCGAAGAGTTAATCTTCGATATAGTCCCGTTCCGCAGTGGTTATCACGCGCTGCTCGGATGAACCGCATTTGCTAGATTCAATGCGGTACAGCATTATGCATACCTCAAGCTCAAGATGCCAGGACCTCGCAGAGTTATTACAGTCAATGGAAACACAGAGCGCTCTCTCCGAACAGAGGAGCACACCGCGGCCCTTGCAACAGAAGTGCAAAGCAGCCTCTCAAGGCAATCTACCAGTTCAGCGTTTCAAAGCCCGGACACCTTCAAGCGCGCTCGGGGCAATCGTCAAATAGACCGCCTGGCGCGATCTGAGCTCGCGTAGCAATGCGGCGGCCACCCCAATCCCAGCCCAACGGCGATATTCGTGCCGCGTGTACATAATTACGCATTAAAAATACCATGGGCACAGGTGGGGAGGGGGGCACAACTGCGGGACGCCCCAAAACGCGGCCTAAACCGCACTAGGGGCTTCCCGTTTGGTTATTTTTCTTTTCCTTTTAGGACTTTAATCTATGGAAACACTGTCCGGCAGCTCTATTGCCGAACACATGATACAGCAACCAAGGAGGCAGACAGCTACGTTATACAACGGAATTCCCAGGTTGATTACAGATTTCATATCATTCCTCAGCTCGTCCTAGGAAGGGACATAGTCCTACTCTTTTGCTTATCGCACTATCTGTATCACTCTGCTTTAACGCAATTTTTCAATAAACAATGCATGACATTACAGCTATTATTGCATTCTTGTTATATATATATATATATATATATATATATATATGTGTGTGTGTGTGTGTGTGTGTGTGTTCATTAATGACGCCTTGCAACCGTACACTCTGGTACGGCCAACACACCGGGGGCTCACATACCCCACAATGCGGTGTGAAAAGTCCGAACACTTTCACAAGTGCGGTACCCCGAACTTATAGCATTATATGCATCAGCTCCGAATCATGTCTTTGGTCAAATGTTGGGTTTGCCCGGCTCCTATGTTTTGGTACCTTACGTTCCGCTCTATCGGCTAAGGTAGCGCTAGGAGAACTACTGCGATTGTGCCCCGGTTCTGCCGGGCTGAGCACCTCAGTAGAGAAAGCTAAAACTGACTGCCATGATAAGGCGAGAGACTGGTCGTTGTTCGGCGAGGTTTTTCGAGTCCCTAAAGACTTATGCCGCTTAGGGCGAGGGGCCGGCTCTGTCCGGCTTACAGACGTGTATCGCACCCCGAATTCGGCCTTCCGAATACCAGGGGCTTCGCCGAAATTTAAAATTATAGAATTCTATGAGTGAGAGTGATAAAGCATTATTAGTCTGGTTGCCTTGTTCATTGTGCTGAGCACCTCCCTCGAAGGACCCAAACATGGGAACAAGAGTGCTCAGGTTTATCCCGAACACCCCAGCACTCGTGCCATGGGGGCAGAAGCCAAGGACTAGCCATCTCTCAGATTGGATAAATAGCCAAATAGAAGGTAATATTTTAAATTCTAACAAGCGTTGCATAGCGAATATGATACAAGTTTTCATACATACAGGACAAAACGAGCAAGTCTCATTCAAATATTACATTTTGTGAACACTCATCCGCGATAAGAAGGGCACCTGGCAGAACACCCTCGTAGTACATCTCGGGGTGGCGGTAATTCTTGCCCTCCGGTGGCCCCTCCTTGATCAGCTTCACGGCGTCTAGCTTGACCCACTGCATCTTTACACGGGCGAAAGCCCGGCGTGCACCTTCAATGCAGACGGATCGCTTGACGACCTCCAGCCGTGGGCAGGCATCCACAAGCCGCCTCACCAAGCCAAAGAAGCTGTTCGAAAGGGCGTCGCCAGGCCACAACTGGACTATGAAGCCCTTCATGGCCTGATCGGCCGCCTTATGTAGCTCGACCATCTGCTTCAGCTGGTCGCTCATTGGCACTGGATGTTCGGCCTCAGCATACTGAGACCAGAACAGCTTCTCCGTCGAGCTTCCATCCTCGGCCTGGTAAAATTGTGCAGCATCGGACACACTGCGGGGCAAATATGCGAATGCTCCCGAAGAGCTACGGATTCAGGTAAGTAATCGGTAATTCACTTTTACATGCTTGCTTTGCATATAGAAATCCTTACCCGCCGCTATCTTCTTCATCGCATCGATCTCCTGAAGGGCCTTCTGGGCCTCGGCCTTGGCACTCTTCGCGCTCTCACGGGCCGCGGCACGCTCAGACTCTCGCGTCTTCAAGTCAAGCTCCAACGCCTCGTGCTTCGTCACGAGAGCCTGGAGCTCTTGCTGCACCTCGCCCACCCGAGCCTCGTGCCTCTCTCGCTCGGTGCGCTCCTTGGCCGTTGTATCTTTGGCCTTGGTCAGCGCTTGCTTCAGGGTCGCCACCTCGGTCGTGGCCCCTGGCAAGACATATAATGATCCTATCATTTTGCAATCGCGTCCTTTTTTATATATACATATATCTATAGACGGGGTATTACTTACCCTCGTTCTCCTCGAGCTGCCTCTTGACAAGGCCGAGCTCTTTCTTGGACCCATCGAGGTCCTGCTTCAGTACGGTGACCTCCGCAGTTAGTGCGGCAGACGCCAGCAGAGAAGCCTGCATATGCATATTGACATACTTATATTAGACTCCTGCGATATTATTTGATCCTCTGTTCGGCTTTTCTTTGTGAACACCGAATAAAGCATCAGGGGCTACTGTCTATGCGGTAATACTTCTACTACATTTTAACACACTTACCTCGAGGCCTGTTAGAAGGCTGGCACAGGCTTCAGTCAATCCGCTCTTGGCGGACTGAACCTTCTGGATCACCGCACTCATGATGGTGCGGTGCTCCTCGTCGATGGAAGCGCCGCGAAGCGCTTCCAGCAGGTTGTCCGGTGCCTCTGGATGGGCAGAGGTCACCGGCACAGGCATTTTGCCCCTCTTAGAAGGGGACCGCCTGCCCGAGCTCGGAACCGTTGGAGGGTCCGGCGCGGTGTTCGGCTGAGGGCCAAACTCGAAGCTCTCGGGGACCCCGTCACCTCGGCTCCCGGAGTCCGGAAGGTCACCTTGAGGCGCCTCCGGGACTGTCCCCCCTCGATCCGGAGCCTCTTGAGACAACACCTGTGTCGTCGGCTGGATGAGGGGAGGTGGCGGTCGGGACTGGATCGCTATCCATGTCCGATGAGCCCAGGGAGCCGTCCGATGATACCTCGATATTGGCTCGGGGCGGCCTGCACAATTGAGTTCGGCGTTAGGAAAAGTAGTGCGACAAAGGAATCCTATGGGTAACTTTGGTATCCGAATACTTATGATCTCCCCGGGGGCTTGGCCCTGGGCAACCACTCGTCTTCACTTTCGTCGGCGGCGGTGGAGCTGTCCGGAAGGAGAGTCCTTCCCTTCTTGGACCCTCCGGCCTCCCCAGTTGGGGCGGCCTTCCTTTTCTTGTCTCCCCCAGTCAGCGGGGGAGCCTCTTCTTCCTCTTCCTCGTCTTCGGGGGAAGAGTGCGCCGCAGAGTCATCGGACGGTGAGTCCGACGACGCCTGGCGTCGGGAACTCTTTCGAGCTCCCTTGGCCTTCTTGGTCTTCTCCGGCACCTTATAAGGGGCCGGAGTCAACATCTTCGCTAGAAGGGCGTCTGCGGGGCCTTCGGGCAAAGGAGCCGGACAGTCGATCTGTCCGGCCATCTTCTGCCAGTCCTGTCAAAGGCATGGGAGTTTAGATCCCGCATAGAGTCAATCTATATAAAAAAACAAGTATCCTGTGAAAGGTAATACAGCTTACCGCACTAGCTTGGCGCTTCGCGCTGAATCCGCGATCCTCAGTAATGGGGGGAGGGACCTCGGCGCTCTTGAACAGCACCCTCCAGGCATCTTCATGAGTCGTGTCGAAGAGCCTGTTTAGAGTTCGGTGCTGCGCCGGGTTAAACTCCCACAAGGTGAACTCCCGTTGTTGGCACGGGAGTATCCGACGGATGAGCATAACCTGGACTATGTTGACGAGCTTGAGCTTCTTGTCCACCATGTTTTGAATACATGTCTGGAGTCCGGTCAGCTCTTTTGAATTACCCCAGGACAAGCCCTTCTCTTTCCAGGAGGTGAGCCGCATGGGGATGCCATATCGGAACTCGGGGGCCGCTACCCATGCGGGGTCGCACGGCTCAGTGATATAGAACCACCCCGATTGCCACCCCTTTATGGTTTCCACAAAGGAGCCCTCGAGCCATGTTATGTTGGGCATCTTGCCCACCATGGCGCCTCTGCACTCCGCCTGGCGGCCGCCCACCACCTTCGGCTTGACATTGAAGGTCTTCAGCCATAAGCCGAAGTGGGGCTTGATGCGGAGGAAGGCCTCGCACGCGACGATAAACGCCGAGATGGTGAGGATGAAGTTCGGGGCCAGATCATGGAAATCCAGGCCGTAATAAAACATGAGCCCCCGGACGAAGGGATGGAGAGGGAATCCCAGTCCGCGGAGAAAATGGGTGAGGAATACCACCCTCTCATGGGGCCTGGGGCTGGGGATGAGCTGCCCCTCATCTGGGAGCCGATGCGCGATGTCGTCGGGCAGGTATCCGGCTCTCCTCAGTTTCTTGACGTCTCCCTCCATGACGGAGGAGATCATCCACTTGCCTCCCGCTCCGGACATGGTTGGAGAAGGTTGAGATGGAAGTGAGGACTTGGGTGCTAGAGCTCGAGTGTGCGGGAGCGGATGAGCAGAGGAGGAAGAAGGCGTGGATAGAAAGGTGAATCCTTATCCCTTTATATGGGCGGACAAAACTAAGCGTCCCCACTTGCCTGGTGAAACTCGCTTATCCCCCAAGCGCCGCAATTGATGGCGCGGTTGGGTTACCCACGCCCGTATTGATGAGAATCCCGTAATAAGGGGACACGGTCTCTGCTTTGACAAGACGTGTCAAAAAACTGCCTCGCGTTATGTGCGGGCTGGTTAAAAGAAACGGTTCGAATAATCACCGGGCCATGACGTAACATCATGTTGCCAAAACAAGCCAGCAAATTAGATCTGCGAAAATATTATTCTTTCTATGGTGGAATGTGGAACTTATTTTGCAGGGTCGGACACTATCCTCATATTCAAATTCTTCTGTGATGTATTCGGAGAAGGAACCCGCCTTGCAATGCCGAAGACAACTGCGCGCCGAACTCATCGCCATTGAAGCCTGGTTCAGGGGCTACTGAGGGAGTCCTGGATTAGGGGGTCTCCGGACAGCCGGACTATCTCCATTGGCCAGACTGTTAGACTATGAAGATACAAGATTGAAGACTTCTTCTCGTGTCCGGATGGGACTCTACTTGGCGTGGAAGGCAAGCTAGGCAATACCTATATGGATATCTCCTCCTTTGTAACCGACCTTGTGTAACCCTAACCCTCTCCGGTGTCTATATAAACCGAAGGGTTTTAGTCCGTAGGACAACAATCACAACATACAATCATACCATAGGCTACCTTCTAGGGTTTAGCCTCTCTGATCTCGTGGTAGATCTACTCTTGTACTACCCATATCATCAATATTAATCAAGCAGGACGTAGGGTTTACCTCCATCAAGAGGGCTCGAACCTGGGTAAAACATCGTGTCCCTAGCCTCCTGTTACCATACGGCCTCGACGCACAGTTCGGGACCCCCTACCCGAGATCCCCGGTTTTGACACCGACACTAACCATAGCATGAAACATATGGATCCAAATCAGCCCCTTACGAAGCAACTCATAAACTAGGGTTTAACCTTTTGTCACTCTAGCAACCCATCATCTACTTATTACTTCCCAATGTCTTCCCCTAGGCCCAAACAATGGTGAAGTGTCATGTAGTCGACGTTCACATGACACCACTAGAGGACAGACAACATACATCTCATCAAAATATCGAACAAATACCAAATTCACATGACTACTTATAGCAAGACTTCTCCCATGTCCTCAGGAACAAACATAACTACTCACAAATCATATTCATGTTCATAATCAGAGGGGTATTAATATGCATAAAGGATCTGAACATATGATCTTCCACCGAATAAACCAACTAGCATCAACTACAAGGAGTAATCAACACTACTAGTAACCCACAGGTACCAATCTGAGGTTTTGAGACAAAGATTGGATACAAGAGATGAACTAGGGTTTGAGATGAGATGGTGCTGGTGAAGATGTTGAAGGATATTGACCGCCTCCCGATGAGAGGATCGATGGTGCTGACGATGGTGATGATTTCCCCCTCCCAGAGGGATTTTTCCCGGGCAGAACAACTCTGCCGGAGCCCTAGATTGGTTCCGCCAAGGTTCCGCCTCGTGGCGGCGGAGTTTCGTCCCGTGAGCTTGCTTATGATTTTTTTTTGGACGAAAGACTTCATATAGCAGAAGATGCGCACCAAAGGCCTGCCAGGGGGCCCCCTCTGGTTAATTCTCTCGCCAGTATTTTTTATATATTCCAAAACATGCTCCCGTGAAGTTTCAGGACTTTTGGAGTCGTGCAGAATAGGTCTCTAATATTTGCTCCTTTTCCAGCCCAGAATTCCAGCTGCCGGCATTCTCCCTCTTCATGTAAACCTTGTAAAATAAGAGAGAATAGGCATAAGTATTGTGACATTATGTGTAATAACAACCCATAATGCAATAAATATTGATATAAAAGCATGATGCAAAATGGATGTATCAATCCCTTAACTAAATTTCAAGGTATAAGTGTTCTCCATGAGTATGCACCGTTGCGACAGTTCGTCGTGTTGAGACACCACGTGATGATCGGGTGTGATAGACTCTACGTTCACATAATACGGGTGCAAGACAGTTTTGCACATGCAGAATACTTGGGTTAAACTTGACAATCCTGGCATGTACAGACATGGCCTCGAAACACTAGAGACCGAAAGGTCGAACGTGAATCATATAGTAGATATGATCAACATAGAGATGTTCACCATTGATGACTACTCCATATCATGTGATGATCGGACATGGTTTAGTTGATTTGGATCATGTATCATTTAGATGACTTGAGGGATGTCTATCTAAGTGTGAGTTCTTAAGTAATTTGATTAACTGAACTTAATTTATCATGAACTTACTCCTGATAGTTTTTACATATCTATGTTGTAGATCAACGGCCTAGGCTACCATTCCCTTGAAATTTAATTCATTCCTAGAGAAAGCTAAGTTGAAAGATGATGGTAGCAACTACACGGACTGGGTTCGTAACTTGAGGATTATCCTCGTTGCTGCATAGAAGAATTATGTTCTTGATGCACCGCTAGGTGAAAGGCCTGCTGCAGGAGCAGATGCTGATGTTATGAACATCTAGCAAGCTCGATCTGGTGGTTACTTGATAGTTCAGTCTATCATGCTTTACGGCTTAGAATCGGGACTTCAAAAACATTTTGAACATCATGAACCATATAAGAGGTTCCAGGAGTTGAAGTTAATATTTCAAGAAAATGCCCGAGTTGAGAGATATGAAGTCTCCAGCAGGTTCTACAGCTGCAAGATGGAGGATAAAAGTTCAGTTAGTGAACACATACTCAAAATGTCTGGGTATCATAATCACTTGACTCAGCTGGGAGTTTAATCTTCCAGATGATAGTGTTATTGACAGAGTTCCTCATTCACTGCCACCAAGCTGCAAAGGCTTCATGATGAACTATAATATTCAAGGGATGGACAAGACAATTCCCGAGCTCTTCACAATGCTCAAAGCTGCGAAGGTAGAAATCAAGAAGGGGCATTAAGTGTTGATGGTTAACAAGACCACTAGTTTCAAGAAAAAGAGCAAGGGAAAGAAGGGGAACTTCAAGAAGAATGGCAAGCAAGTTGCCACTCCCGGGAAGAAACCCAAAGTTGGACCCAAGCTTGAAACTAAGTGCTTCTACTTCAAAGGGTCTGGTCAATGGAAGCGGAATTGCCGCAAGTATTTGGCGAATAAGAAGGATGGCAAAGTGAACAAAGGTATATTCGATATACATGTTATTGATGTGTACCTTACTAATGCTCGTAGTAGCATTTGGGTATTTGATACTGGTTTGGTTGCTCATATTTGTAACTCGAAATAGGGGCTACAGATTAAACGAATATTGGCTAAGGACGAGGTGATGATACGTGTTGGGAATGGTTGCAAGGTTGATGTGATCACCGTCGGCACGCTACCTCTACATCTACGTTCGGGGTTAGTTTTAGACCTGAATAATTGTTATTTGGTGCCAACATTGAGCATGAACATTATGTCTGGATCTTGTTTAGTGCGAGACGGTTATTCATTTAAATCAGAGAATAATGGTTGTTCTCTTTATATGACGGTTTTAGACCTGAATAATTGTTATTTGGTGCCAACATTGAGCAGGAACATTATGTCTGGATCTTGTTTAGTGCGAGACGGTTATTCATTTAAATCAGAGAATAATGGTTGTTCTCTTTATATGACGGTTTTAGACCTGAATAATTGTTATTTGGTGCCAACATTGAGCAGGAACATTATGTCTGGATCTTGTTTAGTGCGAGACGGTTATTCATTTAAATCAGAGAATAATGGTTGGTCTATTTATATGAGGGTTTTAGACCTGAATAATTGTTATTTGGTGCCAACATTGAGCATGAACATTATGTCTGGATCTTGTTTAGTGCGAGACGGTTATTCATTTAAATCAGAGAATAATGGTTGTTCTATTTATATGAGTAATATATTTTATGGTCATGCACCCTTGAAGAGTGGTCTATTTTTGTTGAATCTCAATTGTGGTGATACACATATTCATAATATTGATGCCAAAAGATGCAAAGTTGATTACGATAGTGCAACATATTTGTGGCACTACCGTTTAGGTCATATTGGTATAAAGCGCATGAAGAAACTCCATGCAGATGGGTTTTTGGAATCACTTGATTATGAATCGTTTGATACTTGCGAACCATGCCTCATGGGCGAGATGACTAAAACTCCATTCTCTGGAACAATGGAGAGAGCTAATGACTTATTGGAAATAGTACATGCCGATGTATGCGATCTAATGAGTGTTGAGGCTCGCGGCGGGTATCGTTATTTTCTGACCTTCACAGATGATTTGAGCAGATATGGGTATATCTACTTAATGAAACACAAGTCCGAAACATTTAAAAAGTTCAAAGAATTTCAGAGTGAAGTGGAGAGTAACAAGAAAATAAAGTTTCTACGATTTCATCACGGAGGCGAATATTTGAGTTACGAGTTTGACCTTCATTTAAAACAATGTGGAATAGTTTCACAACTCACGCCACCTGGAACACCACATCGTAATGGTGTGTCCGAACATCGTAACCGTGCTTTATTAGATATGGTGTGATCTATGATGTCTCTTACCAATTTACCACTATCATTTTGGGGTTATGCATTAGAGACAGCTTCATTCACGTTAAATAGGGCACCATCTAAATCTGTTGAGATGACACCGTATGAACTGTGGTTTGGCAAGAAACCTAAGATGTCGTTTCTTAAAGTTTGGGGTTGCGACACTTATGTCAAAAGGCTTCAGCCTGATAAGCTCGAACCCAAATAAGAGAAGTGCATCTTCATAGGATACACTAAAGAAACAATTGGGTACACCTTCTACCACAAATATGAAGGCAAGATCTTTGTTCCCAAGAATGGAAACTTCCTAGAGAAGGAGTTTCTCTTGAAAGAAATGAGTGGGAGGAAAGTAGAACTTGATGAGGTAATTATACCTTCTCTCAAATTGGAAGGTAGCTCATCAGAGAAATCCGTTCCCATGATACCTACACCAACTAGAGAGGAAGCTAATGATGATGATCATGAAACTTCAGATCAAGTTACTACTAGACCTCGTAGGCCGAACAGAGCATGTTCCGCACCAGAGTGGTACGGTAATCATGTTCTGGAAGTCATCTTACTAGACCATGACGAACCTATGAACTATGAAGAAGCTATGATGAGCCCATATTCCGATAAATGGCTTGAAACCATGAAATATGAGATAGTATCCATGTATGAGAACAAAGTGTGGACTTTGGTGGACTTGCCCAATGATCGGCAAGCCATAGAGAATAAATGGATCTTCAAGAAGAAGACTGACGTTGATGGTGATATTACTCTCTACAAAGCTCGGTTTGTCGCAAAAGGTTTTCGACAAGTCCAAGGAGATGACTACGATGAGACTTTCTCACCCGTAGCGATGCTTAAGTCTGTCCGAATCATGTTAGCAATTGTCGCATTTTATGATTATGAAATCTGGCAAATGGATTGATACGTCTCCAATGTATCTATAATTTTTTATTGATCCATGCTATTATATTATCTGTTTTGGATGTTTAATGGGCTTTAATATGCTCTTTTATATTATTTTTGGGACTAACCTATTAATCGGAGGCCCAGTGCCAACTTCTGTTTTTTGCCTATTTTAGGGTTTCGTAGAAAAGGAATACCAAATGGAATCCAAACAGAATGAAACCTTCACGATGATCTATCTTGGACCGAAAGCAAACCAGAAGACTTGGAGTTGAAGTCTGGAACTCCATGAGGCGGCCACGAGGCAGGAGGGCACGCCCAGGGGGTAGGCGCGCACCCACCCTCGTGGGCCCTACGTAGCTCCACTGATGTACTTCTTTCGCCTATATATACTCGTATACCCTAGATCGGTCGCAGAGAGCCACAAAACCACTTTTCCACCGCTGCAACCTTGTGTGCCCGTGAGATCCCTTGGGGCCTTTTACAGTGATCTGCCGAAGGGGGAATCGATCACGGAGGGCTTCTACATCAACACCATAGCCTCTCCGATGAAGCGTGAGTAGTTTACCACATACCTTCGGGTCCATAGTTATTAGCTAGATGGCTTCTTCTCTCTCTTTGATTCTCAATACAAAGTTCTCCTCGATGTTCTTGGAGATATATTTGATGTAATACTCTTTTGCGGTGTGTTTGCCGAGATCCGATGAATTGTGGGTTTATGAACAAGATTATCTATGGATATTTTTTGGTTCTTCTCTGAATTCTTATATGCATGATTTGATATCTTTGCAAGTCTCTTCGAATTATCATTTTAGTTTGGCCTACTAGATTGATGTTTCTTGCAATGGGAGAAGTGCTTAGCTTTGGGTTCAATCTTGCGGTGTCCTTTCCTAGTGACAGTAGGGGTAGCAAGGCACATATTGTATGTTTCCATCGAGGATAAAAAGATGGGGGTTATATCATATTGCTTGAGTTTATTCCTCTACATCATGTCATCTTGCTTAAAGCGTTACTTTGTTCTTATGAACTTAATACTCTAGATGCATGCTGGATAGCGGTCGATGTGTGGAGTAATAGTAGTAGATGCAGAATCGTTTCGATCTACTTTACACGGACGTGATGCCATATTCATGATCATTGCCTTAGATATCTTCATAACTATGCGCTTTTCTATCAATTGCTCATAGTAATTTGTTCACCCACCTAATACATGCTATCTTGAGAGAAGCCACTAGTGTAACCTACGGCCCCCGGGTCTCTTTCTTATTATATTGCTTCTCTTTTATTTACATCGCATCTCGTTTACTATTTTGCAATCTTTACTTTCCAATCTATACAACAAAAATACCAAAAATATTTACTGTACTATCTCTATCAGATCTCACTTTTGCGAGTGACATGGAGGGAGTGACAACCCCTTTATCACATTGGTTGCGAGGTTCTTGATTGTTTGTGCCGATACTAGGTGACTTGTGCATTGTCTCCTACTGGATTGATACCTTGGTTCTCAAAAATTGAGGGAAATACTTACGCTACTTTGCTGCATCACCCTTTCCTCTTCAAGGGAAAACCAACGCATGCTCAAGAGGTAGCAAGAATGATTTCTGGAGCCGTTGCCGGGGAGATCTACGCCAAGTCAAGACATACCAAGTACCCGTCATGAACTCTTCTCCCTCGCATTACATTATTTTCCATTCGCCTCTCATTTTCCTCTCCGCCAATTCTAAAATGATTTTCGAAAACCTTTGCCTTTTCTTCGCCCCTTTTCCGTTCATCTCTTTTTGCTTGCTGCTTGTGTGCTTGTGTGTTGGATTGATTATTTGTCAAGATGGCTCAAGATAATACCAAATTTTGTGACCTTTCCAATACCAAAAACAATGATTTTATTAGCACTCCAATTGCTCCTACTACCGATGCTGAATCTTGTGAAATTAATACCGCTTTGTTGAATCTTGTCATGAAAGATCAATTTTCTGGCCTTCCTAGTGAAGATGCCGCTACCCATCTAAACAACTTCGTTGATTTGTCTGATATGCAAAAGAAGAAAGATGTGGATAATGATATTGTTAAATTGAAGCTATTTCCGTTTTCACTTAGAGGTCGTGCTAAAACTTGATTCTCTTCTTTGCCTAAAAATAGTATTGATTCATGGAATAAGTGCAAAGATGCTTTTATCTCTAAGTATTTTCCTCCCGCTAAGATCATCTCTCTTAGGAACGATATTATGAATTTTAAGCAACCTGATCATGAGGATGTTGCACAAGCTTGGGAGAGGATGAAATTAATGCGTAATTTTCCTATGCATGGTTTGAATTTGTGGATGATTATACAAATTTTTTATGCCGGATTGAATTTTGCTTATAGAAATCTTTTAGATTCGGTCGCGGGAGGCACTTTTATGGAAATCACTTTAGGAGAAGCTACTAAACTCCTAGACAATATTATGGTTAATTATTCTCAATGGCACACCGAAAGATCTACTAGTAAAAAAGTTCATGTGATTGAAGAGATTAATGTTTTGAGTGGAAAGATGGATGAACTTATGAAATTGTTTGCTAATAAAAGTGTTTCTTCCGATCCTAATGATATGCCTTTGTCCACTTTGATTGAGAATAATAACGAATCTATGGATGTGAATTTTGTTGGTAGGAACAATTTTGGTAACAACGCGTGTAGAGGAAATTTTAATTCTAGGTCATTTCCTAGTAATTCCTCTAATAATTATGGTAATTCCTACAACAACTCTTATGGAAATTTTAATAAGATGCCCTCTGATTTTGAGATTAGTGTTAAAGAATTTATGAGTTCGCAAAAGAATTTCAATGCTTTGGTTGAAGAAAAATTGCTTAAGATTGATGAGTTGGCTAGGAACGTGGATATAATTTATCCTGATGTTGATTCTTTGAAACTTAGATCTACTCCACCTAAGCATGAAATCAATGAGTCTCTCAAATCCATGAGAATTTCCATTGATGAATGCAAAGAAAGAACCACTAGGATGTGTGCTGAAAAAGATTGCTTTGTGAAAGCGTGTTGTTCTAGTTTTCATGATAATAATGATGAAGATCTAAAAGTGATTGATGTGACTCCTATTAAATCTTTGTTTTCCAATATGAATCTTGATAAATATGGGACTAGAGATGAGTCAACTTTAGTTAAAAGGCGTCCCAATGATTCAGAGTTTTTAGATCTTGATGCAAAAATTAATAAAAGTGGGATTGAGAGGTCAAAACTTTACATAGCAATGAACCCACTATTTTGGATTACAAGGAATTTAATTATGATAATTGATCTTTGATAGATTGTATTTCCTTGTTGCAATCCGTTCTAAATTCTCCTCATGCTTATGATCAAAATAAAGCTTTTACTAAACATATCGTTGATGCTTTAATGCAATCCCGTGAAGAAAAGCTTGAACTAGAAGTTTCTATCCCTAGAAAACTTTATGATGAATGGGAACCTACTATTAAAATTAAGATTAAAGATTATGAATGCTATGCTTTATGTGACTTGGGTGCTAGTGTTTCCACGATTCCAAAAAATTTGTGTGATGTGCTAGGTTTCCGTGAATTTGATGATTGTTCTTTAAATTTGCATCTTGCGGATTCCACCATTAAGAAACCTATGGGAAGGATTAATGATGTTCTTATTGTTGCAAATAGGAACTATGTGCCCGTAGATTTCATTGTTCTTGATATAAATTGCAACCCTACATGTCCTATTATTCTTGGTAGACCTTTCCTTAGAACGATTGGTGCAATTATTGACATGAAAGAAGGAAACATTAGATTCCAATTTCCGTTAGTGAAAGGCATGGAACACTTTCCTAGGAAGAAAATTAAATTACCTTATGAATCTATTATGAGAGCCACTTATGGATTGCATACCAAAGATGACAATACCTAGATCTATTCTTGTTTTTATGCCTAGCTAGGGGCGTTAAACGATAGCGCTTGTTGGGAGGCAACCCAATTTTATTTTTGTTCTTTACTTTCTGTTCCTGTTTAGTAATAAATAATTCATCTAGCCTCTGTTATGATTGTTTTTTTATGTTATAATTAGTGTTTGTGCCAAGTAAAGCCTTTAGGATCTTATTAGGTGATTGTTGTTTGATCTTGCTGATAAAAACAGAAAGTATGCGCTCACGAAAATAATTTTCATTTTTTACCAGAGAGCGATACAATACCAATTCCAACTGCAATAGATCAATAAACAAATTTTCCTGGTCATCCTAATTTTTCAGAATTTTTGGAGTTATAGAAGTATTTGAAACCTCCAGATTGCTACAGACTGTTCTGTTTTTGACAGATTCTGTTTTTTCGCGTGTTGTTTGCTTATTTTGTTGTATCTATGGCTAGGATCGGGGGGGGGGGGGGGTATGAACCATAGAGAAGTTGGAATACAGTAGGTTTAACACCAATATAAATAAAGAATGAGTTCATTACAGTACCTTAAAGTAGTGGTTTATTTTCTTATACTAACGGAGCTCATGAGATTTTCTGTTGAGTTTTGTGTTGTGAAGTTTTCAAGTTTTTGGGTAAAGATTTGATGGATTTTGGAACAAGGAGTGGAAAGAGCCTAAGATTGGGGATGACCAAGGCACCCCAAGGTAAAATTCAAGGACATCCAAAAGCCTAAGCTTGGGGATGCCCCGGAAGGCATCCCCTCTTTCGTCTTCGTCTATCGGTAACTTTACTTGAGGCTATCTTTTTATTCACCACATGATATGTGTTTTTCTTGGAGCGTCTTGTATGACATGAGTCTTTGATTTTTAGTTTACTGATACATCTCCGTCGTATCTATAATTTTTGATTGTTCCATGCCAATATTATACAACTTTCATATACTTTCGACAACTTTTTATACTATTTTTGGGACTAACATATTGATCCAGTGCCCAGTGCCAGTTCATGTTTGTTGCATGTTTTTTGTTTCACAGAAAATCCATATCAAACGGAGTCCAAACAGGATAAAAACTTACGAAGATTTTTTCGGTATATATGTGATTTTGGGGAAGAAGAATCAACGCGAGACGATGCCCGAGGGGGCCACAAGGCAGGGGGCATGTCCCAGGGGGGTGGGCGCACCCCTGACCCTCGTGGCCACCCCATAAGGCGGTTGGTGCCCTTCTTTCTCCTCAAGAAATCCAATATCCGGATACAAATCGTGTTAAAATTTCAGCCCAATCGGAGTTACAGATCTCCGGGAATATAAGAAACGGTGAAAGGCCAGAATCTGGAATGCAGAAACAGAGAGACAGATCCAATCTCGGAGGGGCTCTCGCCCCTCCGCCACCATGGAGGCCATGGACCAGAGGGGAAACCCTTCTCCCATCTAGGGAGAAGCTCGAGGAAGAAGAAGAAGGGGGGCTCTCTCCCGCTCTCTCCCGGTGGCGCCGGAACGTCGTCGGGGCCATCATCGTGTGAAGGCGATCTACACCAACACCTCCGTCATCTTCACCAACATCTTCATCACCTTCCCCCATATCTATCTACAGCGGCCCACTCTCCCGCAAGCCGATGTACCCTCTACTTGAACATGGTGCTTTATGCTTCATATTATTATCCAATGATGTGTTGCCATCCTATGATTTCTGAGTAGATTTTCGTTGTCCTATCGGTAATTGGTGAATTGCTATGATTGGTTTAATTTGCTTGTGGTTATGTTGTTGTCCTTTGGTGCCCATCATATGAGCGCGCGCGTGGATCACACCATAGGGTTAGTTGTATGTTGATAGGACTATGTATTGGAGGGCAAGAGTGAAAGAAGCTTCAACCTAGCATAGAAATTGATGCATACGAGATTGAAGGGGGACCAATATATCTTAATGCTATTGTTGGGTTTTACCTTCATGAACGTTAGTAGTTGCGGATGCTTGCTAATAGTTCCAATCATAAGTGCATAGAATTCCAAGTCAGGGATGACATGCTAGCTAGCAGTGGCCTCTCCCACATAAAACTTGCTATCGGTCTAGTAAAGTAGTCAATTGCTTACAGACAATTTCGCAACTCCTACCACCACTTTTCCACACTTGCTATACTAACCTTATTGCTTCTTTACCTAAAACATCCCCTAGTTTTTATTTACGTGCTCTTTATATTCTTGCAAACCTATCCCGTTACACCTACAAAGTACTTCTAGTTTTATACTTGTTCTAGGTAAAGCGAACGTCAAGTGTGCGTAGAGTTGTATCGGTGGTCGATAGAACTTGAGGGAATATTTGTTATACCTTTAGCTCCTCGTTGGGTTCAACACTCTTACTTATCGAAAGAGGCTATAATTGATCCCCTATACTTGTGGGTTATCAAGACCTTTTTCTGGCATTGTTGCCGGGGAGTTATAGCGTGGGGTGAATATTCTCGTGTGTGCTTGTTTGCTTTATCACTAAGTAGTTTTAATTTTGTGCTCTTGTTTTCTATCTTTAGTTATGAGTAGGAAATGCAAAATACCAAAAACATTAGTGGTACCTACTGAACCAATGGTTGAATAACCACTCAAAATCTATCACACTACTGAAGCTTTTTACTTGGATCATCTTCAATCCCTATGTGCTCGGGCTGAAACCCCAACTAGCTTAGTTGAGGGCAAATCTTTAGATGAGCATGCTTGTTATGTGCGACACCACATATATGAAAAAGGGAAACTTATACTGGATCAAATTCATCGTTTGCAGTGCTATGCTTGGAATTTATGTGAAATATATGATTGTACTTGTTGTTCTAAAGACCCTAAGAAACACCTTCCTTACCAATGTGAGTTTAGTGACAATGGAATCGTATCTTCGTATACTGAGGGTGTTTATAATTACTATGATGTTCAACAAATTGAAGAATTTGTTTCTTTTAGGGGTACTTGTGAAATTGCTTCTTTTATTGAAGAGTGTGATACTACTCTCTATAAATCTAAAAATTTGTCCATACTTAGATATTGCTATGATAATTATGCTTCCTATCCTTATATTAAACCATATATTGAGGACTCCTCCTCTTTCCAAGAAGAGACTAATATTTTGCAGGAATCTATGGAAGAAGAAATTAATGACATTATGAGCTCATTGGATGAAAAAGATGAGGAGAGCGAAGAACAAAAGAAGGAAGAGCGGATTGATCACCCGTTCCCACCATCTAATGAGAGTAACTCTTTATCCCATACATTGTTTAATTTCCCTTCGAATTTACCGAAGGATGAATGCTATGATGATTGTTGTGATCCCGTTGATTCTTTTGAAATATCTCTTTTTGATGATGCTTGCTATGCTTGTGGCCAAGATGCCAATATGAATTATGCTTGTGGAGATGAACTTGCTATAGTTCCTTATGTTAAACATGAAATTGTTTCTATTGCACCCACGCATGACAGTCCTATTATCTTTTTGAATTCTCTCGACTACACTATGTCGGAGAAGTTTGCCCTTATTAAGGATTATATTGATGGGTTGCATTTTACTACTACACATGATGATTTTGATAGATATAATATGCATGTGCTTGCTGCTCCTACTTGCAATTATTATGAGAGAGGAACTACATCTCCGCCTCTCCATGTTTCCAATATGATAAAATTGCAAGAAACTGTTTATGCTATGTATTGGCCTTTACTTTGTGTGCATGAATTGTTCTTTTATGACATGCTGATGCATAGGAAGAGATTTAGACTTCGTCATTACATGATATATGTTACTTTGTGCTCAGTACTAAATCACAAATCATTGTTAATTAAAATTGGCATTGATATACCTTGGGATCCAGGTGGATCCATTACTTGAGCGCTATGGGGCAGTTTGGTTGCCACCCTGAGAGTCATGCCTGAGAAAAATCAGTGCCTGACAGCAGCCGGAGGGTCATGTTATTTTTGCCTGGCCAGACAAGTTTGAGAATATGTTGTTTGGTTGGAAACCTGGCATGTGAAGTGCTTAGCTGCTAGATGCTTCCCCGTTTAAAAAAATAGGTTCACGTGGGTGCCTTGTCTCGGTTGTGATTAGACCTCAGGCAGCGGCCAGGCTCAAGAATTCCAAGGCCTAAGTCAGGCTAATTGTACTACACGTATTACGAGATAGGCTAATTATCGATGCATGCATCCAGGCCAGGCATTTGATTCATTTCTCAGGTCACCAACCAAACACTGCACAGGCAGGTTCCAGGGAGGTCGTCAGGCGAGGGAAATTTTCTCAGGCCTCCAACCAAACAGCCCCTGTATGCCTAGCTTAATGGCTTTAAAGAAAGCGCTGCCAGGGAGACAACCCAGAAGTTTTAGAGAGTCATTTATTTCTGTTGTGTGCTTTTACAAAGTTTAAAAACAAAACAATAAAGAGGGGAACCTAAAACATTTTCAAAAAGAAAAGCGAAAGTGAGAAAGACGAGCATTGTTAAAGTGGGAGCTAGCCTTGAACTTCATGCCCATGGAAACTTTGTGGCCCTTGATTATAGAAACTTTTCAACAAAAATAATTATCCCATTGTACAAATCCATTGTATCATAAAAATAATGTGCCAAGATTTGCCTTTAGGATGGTTACATTGCTTGTTGGTTTGTGCGGTGCAAAATAGAAACTTTGGTTGTAGTCCGCGATTCTACAATTTTTTACTGGAACATCAAACGGTTCTGAAACTTTTTGCAATGTCTTTCTATACAAATTGTTTATATTTCCTAAATTTTTTTCAGAATTTTGGGAGTACCAGAAGTATCATGAATGTTCATATTACTACAGACTGTCCTGTTTAAGACAGATTCTGTTTTTGATGCATAGTTTGCTTGTTTTGATGAAACTATCAATTTCTATCAGTGGATTGAGCCATGGAAAATTTATATTATAGTAGCTACAATGAAAAAACTAAATATGAATTGGTTTGCAATAGTACTTAGAGTAGTGATTTGCTTTATTATACTAACGATTCTTACCGAGCTTTCTATTGAGTTTTGTGTGGATGAAGTGTTCGAAGATCGAGGAGGTCTCGATGTGAGGAGAAGGAGGAGAGGCAAGAGCTCAAGCTTGGGGATTCCCAAGGCACCCCAAGTAAATATTCATGGAGACTCAAGCGTCTAAGCATGGGGATGCCCCGGAAGGCATCCCATCTTTCTTCAACAAGTATCAGTATGTTTTTGGATTCGTTCTGTTCATGCGATATGTGCAAATCTTGGAGCGTCTTTTGCATTTAGTTTTCACTTTTCTTTTATGCACCATGCTGGTATGAGATAGTCCTTGGTTGATTTATAGAATTCTCATTGCACTTCACTTATATTTTTTTAGTATGGCTTTATAGAATGCTTCATGTGCTTCACTTATATCATTTGAAGTTTGGATTGTCTGTTTCTCTTCACTTAGAAAACCGCCATTTGTAGAATGCACTTTTGCTTCACTTATATTTGTTAGAGCATGGGCATATCTTTTGTAGAAATAATTAAACTCTCTTGCTTCACTTATATCTATTTAGAGACACAACGGGAATTGGTCATTCACATTGTTAGTCATGAAATCCTACATAAAACTTGTAGATCACTGAATATGATATGTTTCATTCCTTGCAATAGTTTTGCGATATAAAGATGGTGATATTAGAGTCATGCTAGTGGGTAATTGTGAATTTGAGAAATACTTGTGTTGAGGTTTGCAAGTCCCGTAGCATGCACATATGGTAACCGTTGTGTAACAAATTTGAAGCATGAGGTTTTTCTTTGATTGTCTTCCTTATGAGTGGCGGTCGAGGGCGAGCGATGGTCTTTTCCTACCAATCTATCCCCCTAGGAGCATGCCCGTAGTGCTTGGTTTTGATGACTTGTATATTTTTGCAATAAGTATGTGAGTTCTTTATGACTAATGTTGAGTCCATGGATATACGCACTCTCACCCTTCCATCATTGTTAGCCTCTTCGGTACCGTGCATTGCCCTTTCTCACCTCGAGAGTTGGTGCAAACTTCGCTGGTGCATCCAAACCCCGTGATACGATACGCTCTATCAACCATAAGCCTCCTTATATCTTCCTCAAAACAGCCACCATACCTACCTATCATAGCATTTCCATAGCCATTCCGAGATATATTGCCATGCAACTTCCATCATCATCATATACATGACTTGAGCATTTATTTTCATATTGCTTTGCATGATTGTAAGATAGCTAGCATGATATTTTCATGGCTTGCCCATTTTTTGATGTCATTGCTACGCTAGATCATTGCACATCCCGGTACACCGCCGGAGGCATTCATATAGAGTCATATTTTTGTTCTAGTATCGAGTTGTAATATTGAGTTGTAAGTAAATAAAAGTGTGATGGTCATCATTATTAGAACATTGTCCCATGTGAGGTTATCAAAATAAAAGTGGCCAAAGAAGCCCCCCCCCCAAAAAAAAGAGAGAGGCCAAATAAGCCTACAAAAAAGAGAAAAAAAATAATAAAAAGAGAGAGAAAAGAGAGAAGGGACAATGTTACTATCCTTTTACCACACTTGTGCTTCAGAGTAGCACCATGTTCTTCATATAGAGAGTCTCTTGAGTTATCACTTTCATATACTAGTGGGAATTTTTAATATAGAACTTGGCTTATATATTCCAACGATGGGCTTCCTCAAATGCCCTAGGTCTTCATGAGCAAGCAAGTTGGATGCACACCCACTTAGTTTCAGTTTGAGCTTTCATACACTTATAGCTCTAGTGCATCCGTTGCATGGCAATCCCTACTCCTCATATTGACATCAATTGATGGGTGAGGGAGTCCTGGATTAGGGGGTGTCCGGATAGCCGGACTATACCTTCGGCCGGACTCCCGGACTATGAAGATACAAGATTGAAGACTTCGTCCCGTGTCCGGAAGGGACTTTCCTTGGCGTGGAAGGCAAGCTTGGCGATACGGATATGTAGATCCCCTACCATTGTAACCGACTCTGTGTAACCCTAGCCCTCTCCGGTGTCTATATAAACCGGAGAGTTTTAGTCCATAGGACGAACAACAATCATACCATAGGCTAGCTTCTAGGGTTTAGCCTCTCTGATCTCGTGGTAGATCTACTCTTGTACTACCCATATCATCAATATTAATCAAGCAGGACGTAGGGTTTTACCTCCATCAAGAGGGCCCGAACCTGGGTAAAACATCGTGTCCCCTGCCTCCTGTTACCATCCGACCTAGACGCACAGTTCGGGACCCCCTACCCGAGATCCGCCGGTTTTGACACCGACATTGCTGCTTTCATTGAGAGTTCCTTTGTGTCGTCACTTTTAGGCCCGATGGCTTCTCCGATCATCAACAGCGATGCGACCCAGGGTGAGACTTTTCTCCCCGGACAGATCTTCGTATTCGGCGGCTTTGCACTGCGGTCCAATTCGCTTGGTCATCTGGAGCAGATCGAAAGCTACGCCCCTGGCCATCAGGTCAGATTTGGAAGTTTGAACTACACGGCCGACATCCGCGGAGACTTGATCTTCGATGGATTCGAGCCACAGCCGAGCGCGCCGCACTGTCAAGATGGGCATGATTTAGCTCTGCCGCCGAACAGTGCCCTGGAGGCCGCACCCGTGTCCGCTCCGACCCCTAGCTCGGAGCCGATCACACCAACTGAGGATGGGTGGTTAGACACCGCCTCGGGGGCTGCAATCTCTACGACGATCGAGCCGAACACCAGCCCTATTCTCTATGAAGCTCGTGACTCCAAGGAGCCGGACTCCTCTCCGGACTCCGAGCCCTCTGCGCCCCGACCGAACGAACCCGATTGGGCGCCGATCATGGAGTTCACCGCCGCGGACATCTTTCGGCACTCGCCCTTCGGCGATATTCTGAATTCACTAAAGTCTCTCTCTTTGTCAGGAGAGCCCTGGCCGGACTATGATCGGCAAGGTTGGGAGGCGGATGATGAAGAAATTCAAAGCCCACCCACCACCCACTTCGTAGCCACTGTCGATGATTTAACCGACATGCTCGACTTCGACTCCGAAGACATCAACGGTATGGACGCCGATGCAGGAGACGATCAAGAACCAGCGCCTATAGGGCACTGGAAAGCCACCTCGTCGTATGATATATATACATGGTGGACACCCCAAAAGAAGGCAATGGCGATGGAACAGTGGAGGATGACCCCTCCAAGAAGAAGCCTAAGCGCCAGTGTCAGCGGCGCCGCTCTAAATCCCGCCAAAACAAAAACGGTGACTCCGGCATGGGGGATAATAACACCCCGGACAGTGCCGAAGACAACCACCTCCAGCAAGATTTAGCACAGGAGGATAGAGAAGCCAGCCCTCATGAGAGAGCGGCAGACAGAGAGGTCGAGGACGATAATTATATGCCTGCCTCCGAAGACTAGGCAAGCCTCGACGACGACGAATTTGTCGTGCCGGAGGATCCCGTCGAACAAGAGTGTTTCAAACGCAGGCTTATGGCCACGGCGAGCAGCCTCAAGAAAAAACAGCAATAGCTTAGAGCTGATCAAGATTTGCTAGCCGATAGATGGACTGAAGTCCTTGCAGCTGAAGAGTATGAACGTGAACGCCCCTCCAAGAGCTACCCAAAGCGCAGGTTGCTACCCCAATTAGAGGAGGAAGCACCTAAACCTACATCACCAGCGCATGATGCGGCCGACCGGCCACCCCGTGGCCGCGACAGAGAGGCCTCTTGGCCCTCCACTCAAGCCGCACCCCGGTGCCGCTCAAAAACTACCAAGGCATGGGAAAATGCGCCAGACCTGCGAGATATATTGGAGGATAAGGCAAGGCAAACAAGATCGATCTATGGATCACGTGGGCGCCCCACGGCATGAGACGGTACTCGTCACGCCGGATACAGTAAATCCGGCCGGGCCGAACACAGTAGACAAAGCTCGTTTGAGCTGCGTCATGATGTAGCCCAATACAGAGGCGCCGCACACCCACTATGCTTCACAGATGAAGTAATGGATCATCAAATCCCCGAGGGTTTCAAACCCGTGAACATCGAATCATACGATGGCACAATAGATCCTGCGGTATGGATCGAGGACTATCTCCTTCATATCCACATGGCCCGCGGTGATGACCTACACGCCATCAAATACCTCCCACTCAAGCTTAAAGGACCAGCTCGGCATTGGCTCAACAGCTTGCCAGCAGAATCAATTGGTTGTTGGGAGGACCTGGAAGCCGCATTCCTCGACAATTTCCAGAACACTTATGTGCGACCACCAGACGCCGATGACCTAAACCACATAATTCAGCAGCCATAGGAATCGGCCAGACAATTCTGGACACGGTTCCTAACCAAGAAAAATCAAATCATCGACTGTCCGGACGCAGAGGCCCTAGCAGCCTTCAAGCATAACATCCGCGACGAGTGGCTTGCACGGCACCTAGGACAGGAAAAGCCGAAATCTATGGCAGCCCTCACGACACTTATGGCCCGCTTTTGTGCGGGAGAAGACAGCTGGCTAGCTCGCAGCAATAACATGACCAAGAGCCCTGGTAATTCAGATACCAAGGACAGCAGTGGTAGGTCGTGTCGCAACAAGCAAAAGCGCCGCATTAACGGCGACAATACTGAGGATACGACAGTTAATGCCAGATTCAAAGGCTCTAAACCCGGTCAGCGGAAAAAGCCATTCAAAAGAAACACTCTGGGCCCGTCCAGTTTGGACCGAATACTCGACCGCTCATGCCAGATACATGGCACCCCCGAGAAACCAGCCAATCACACCAACAGGGATTGTTGGGAGTTCAAGCAGGTAGGCAAGTTAAATACCGAAAGCAGAGACAAGGGGCTGCATAGCGATGACGAGGAGGAGCCTCGGCCGCCGAACAACAGTGGACAGAAAGGTTTTCCCCCACAAGTGCGGACGGTGAACATGATATACGCAACCCACGTCCCCAAGAGGGAGCGGAAGTGTGTGCTAAGGGATGTATACGCGATGGAGCCAGTCGCCCCAAAGTTCAACCCATGGTCTTCCTGCCCGATCACTTTTGATCGAAGGGACCACCCCACTAGCATCCGTTATGGCGGATTCGCCGCATTGGTTCTAGACCAAATTATTGACGGATTTCACCTCACTAGAGTCCTTATGGGCGGCGGCAGCAGCCTGAACCTGCTTTATCAGGATACAGTGCGGAAAATGGGCATCGATCCCTCGAGGATTAAACCCACCAGAACGACCTTTAAAGGCGTCATACCAGGTGTAGAAGCCAATTGTACAGGCTTAGTTACACTTGAAGTGGTCTTCGGATCTCCGTATAATTTTCGAAGCGAGGAGTTAATCTTCGACATAGTCCCGTTCCGCAGTGGCTATCACGCATTCCTCGGGCGAACCGCATTTGCCAAGTTCAATGCGGTGCCACACTACGCATACCTCAAGCTCAAGATGCCAGGCCCTCGAGGCGTCATCACGGTCAATGGAAACACCGAATGCTCTCTCCGAACGGAGGAGCATACGGCGGCTATCGCAGCGGAAGTACAAAGCAGCCTCTCAAGGCAATTGTCCAGTCCGTCCATTAAACGTCCAGACACCATCAAGCGCGCCCGGAGTAACCTACAACAAGACCGCCTGGCACGTTCCGAGCAAGCGTAGCAATGCGGCCCCAACCCCAGCCCTCGCGAACTTGCGAAACTAGTGTTGCGCGTACATAACTATGCTCTAGAAATACCATGGGCACAGGGGGAGGGGCACCATCACGGCACGCCCGAAACGCGGCTTAAACCGCACTAGGGGCTGCCGATTTCTTAATTTTTCTCTTATTTTCAGGACTCCATTCTTCAGAAGGCTTGTCCGGCAATACAATTGCCGCACAAACGATACAACCAGGGAAGCAGAAAGCTACGCCACACTACAGAACTCTAAGGTGGTCTCTATAACGAGTAGTATACCTGTTTCACATAACATTCCACAGCTCGCCCCTGGAAAGGACATATTTGATAGTCCCATCTTTTGCTTATCGCACTATTTGTATCGTTCTGCTTTGATTGCAGCTTTTTTAAATAAACAATGCATAGCTTCCGTCTATTATTGCATTACCTCTTTTTTATGAATATATGTTCATTAATGACATGTTGCACCCGTACACTTTGGTACGGCCAATACGCCAGGGGCTTAAGTACCCCACAACATGGTGTGAGAAGTCCGAACACTTTCACAAGTGCGGCACCCCGAACTTATAGCATTATATGCATCGGCTCCGAATCATGTCTTGGATCAATAGTTCGGTTTGCCCGGCTCCTATGTTTTGGTACCTTACGTTCCGTCATATCGGCTAAGGTAGCACTAGGAGAACTACTGCGATTGTGCCCCAGTTGAGCTGGGCTAAGCACCTCAGTAGAGAAAGCTAAAACTGACCGTCATGATGACGCGAGAGCTGGTCGCTGTTCGAGAGGTTTTCGAGTCCCTAAAGACTTGTGCTGCTTAGAGCGAAGAGTCGGCTTTGTCCGGCCTAGACGTGGATAGCGCCCCAAACTCGGTCTTCCGAACACTAGGGGCTTCGCAGAAATTTAAAATTATAGAATTTTATGGCTAAGTGAGAGTGTTCAAGCACTATAGTCCGATTGCCTTGTTCGTTGTGTTGAGCGCCTCCCTCGAAGGACCCAAGAATGGGAAAAAGAGCGCTCATGTTTATCCCGAAGACCCCAACACTCGTGCCATGGGGGCAGAAGCCGACGACTCGCCATCTCTCAAATTTGATAAACGGCCGCATAGAAGGTAATATTTTAAATTCAAAAAGCATTGCTTAGCGCACATGAACAAGTTTTCAGCGCACAGGACAAAACGAGCGAGTTCACTGAAAAATTACATTCATGGAACATTCATCCGCCACAAGGCAGGCACCCTTCAGAATGCCCTCATAATACAACTCGGTCTTGCGATGCTCCTTGCCCGGCGATGGCCCGTCCTTCACAAGTTTCTCAGCATCCAGCTTGCCCCAGTGCACCTTCGCACGGGCAAGCGCCCTACGGGCACCCTCGATGCATACGGAGCGCTTGATGACTTCGAGCCTTGGACAGGCCTCCACCAGCCGCCTCACCAGCCCGAAGTAGCTCCCAGATATGGCCTCTCCAGGCCACAGCCGGACTATGAGGCCCTTCATGGCCTGTTCGGCCACCTTATGGAGCTCGACCAGCTGTTTCAGCTGGTCGCTTAAGGGCACCGGGTGTTCGGCCTCAGCATACTGAGACCAGAACACCTTCTCTGTCGAGCTTCCCTCCTTGGCGCGGTAGAAGGCGGCGGCATCCGACACTCTACGGGGCAAGTCTGCGAATGCTCCTGGAGAGCTCCGGATTCGGGTAAGTGACAAGTAATTCACTTTTACGTGCTTGCTTTGCATAAAGAATGCCTTACCCGCCGCTATCTTTTTTATTGCCTCAACCTCCTGGAGGGCCTTCTAGGCTTCGGCCTTGGCAGACTTGGCATCTTCAATGGCCGCCGCGAGCTCAGACTCTCGCGTCTTCGAGTCAAGCTCCAAACTCTCATGTTTTTTCATGAGAGCCTGGAGCTCTTGCCGCACCTCGCTAACCTGCGTCTCATGCTTCTCCCGCTCGGTGCGCTCCGTGGCTGCCCTCTTTTCGGCCTCGGACAGCGCTTGCTTAAGGGTCGCCACCTCAGTTGTGGCCCCTACAATAGCCGCGTTAATCCTGTCACTTTTTGCAATTGCACCTTTCACATATTTCAATAAGGTATTTCTTACCTTCCTTCTCCTCGAGCTGCTGCTTGGCTAGGCCGAGCTCTTGCTCGGACCGCTCGAGGTTCTGCTTCAGCGTAACCATCTCCGCAGTCAGTGCGGCGGAGGCCAGCAGCGAAGCCTGCATACGCATATTGACTCGATTATGTTAGACTCCTGCGATTATTAGATCCTCTATTTGGCTTTTCTTTCCGAACACCGAACAGAGCATCAGGGCTACTGTCTATGCGGTAATATTTCTACATATTGTTTACTTACCTCAAAGCCTGTTAGAAGGCTGGCACAGGCTTCAGTCAGTCCGCTCTTGGCGGACCGAACCTTCTGGATCACCACACTCATAATAGTGCGGTGCTCCTCGTCGATGGAGGTCTGTTAAGCGTCTCCAGCAAATTGTCCGGTGCCTCCGGTTGGACGGAGGTCACCGGCTCGGTAGGCTTGCTCCTCTTGGAAGGAGGCTGCCTGCCGAAGTCTGGAACCGTTGAAGGTTCCGGCGCGGTGTCCGGCTCATGGCCGGACTTGGAGCCCTGGGGGGTTCTATCCCCTTTACGCATGGAGTCCGGGAGGTTGCCTTGCAGCACCTCCAGGACCACCTCCTCCTGGCTTGGAACCTATTGGGACGCCACCTCGGCGCCGTCCGTAGGGTGGGGGAGGAAGCCGTCGGAAGCAAATTCACATCCGACGAGTCCAGGGAGCCTCTCGACGACTCGTCGAGCCCGGCCTTGGGCGGACTGCACAATCATGTTCGACGTAAGGAAAAGCTGTGCAATGGGGGAATACTATGAATCACTCTGGTATCTGGATACTTACGATTTCGCCAGGGGCTTGGCCCTGTGCGGCCACTCCTCTTCGCCGTCGTCGACGTTGGTGGAGTAGTCCGGAGGAGGGGTTTCCCCCCTCTTGGACCCTTCGGCCTCCCCGGTTGGGGCGGCCTTCCTTTTCTTCCCTCCCCCGCTGGGGGGGGAGAGGTCTCTTCTTCCTCCTCCTCGTCTTCATGGGAGGAATGCGCCTTGGAGTCGTCGGATGGTGAATCCGACACCTCCTGGCACCGGGCACTCTTTTGAGTCCCCGTGGCCTTCTTCTTGGCCTTCTTCTCCGGCACCACGTAAGGTGTCAGAACCAGCAGCTTCGCCAAGCGAGCGTCCGCTGGGCCTTCGGGCAAAGGAGCCGGACAGTTGATCTGTCCGGACGTCTCCTGCCAATCCTGTCAAAGGTAAGGGAACTTAGATCCCGCATGGAGTCAAACTATGAAAAACTAATACCCTGTAAAAGGTGAAAGCAGCTTACCGCACGAGCGTGACGCTGCATGCTGAACCTGCGATCCTCGGTAGCGGATGCGGGGGCCTCGGCGCCCTTGAAAAGCACCTTCCAGGCATCTTCGTACGTCGTGTCGAAGAGCCTGCTCAGAGTTCGGTGCCGCGCCGGGTCGAACTCCCACAGGTTGAAAGCCCGTTGTTGACACGGGAGGATCCGACGGATGAGCATAACCTGGACTATGTTGACAAGTTTGAGATTCCTGTACACCAGGGTTTGGACGCATGTTTGGAGTCCGGTCAGCTCTCCTTTTTACCCCACGACAGGCCCGTCTCTTTCCAGGAGGCGAGCCGTGTAGGGGGTCCGGATCGGAACTCAGGGGCTGCGAACCATTCAGGGTCGCGCGGCTCGGTGATGTAAAACCACCCCGACTGCCACCCCTTTAGGGATTCCACGAAGGAGCCCTCGAACCATAGGACGTTGGGCATCTTGCCCACCATGGCGCCTCCGCACTCCGCTTGGGTGCCGCGCACCACCTTCGGCTTGACATTGGAAGTCTTGAGCCATAGGCCGAAATGGGGGCGGATGTGGAAGAAAGCCTCGCACACGACGATAAACGCCGAGATGTTGAGGACAAAATTCGGGGCCAGATCGTGGAAATCCAGGCCATAGTAGAACATGAGCCCTGGACAAATGGGTGGAGAGGGAAGCCCAGTCCGCGGAGGAAATGGGGGAGGAACACCACCCTCTCATGGGGCCTAGGGGTGGGGATGAGCTGCCCCTCTTCGGGAAGCCGGTGCGTAATGTCGTTAGACAAGTATCCGACCTTCCTCAGTCTTTTGATGTGTCCCTCCGTGACGGAGGAGACCATCCACTTGCCTCCCGCTCGGGACATGGCTGGAGAAGGTTGAGGTGGGGGTGTGCGGACTTGGGCGCTGGAGCTCGAGTGCGCGGAAATGGATAAGCAAAGGAGGAAGAAGGCGTTGATGAAAAGGTGGATCCTTATCCCCTTATATGGGCGGACGCGACTATGCGTCCCCACCAGCCTGGTAAAACTCTCTTATCTCCCAAGCGCCATAGTCAATGGCGCGGTTGGATTACCCACACCCGTATTGATGAGAATCCCGGAATAAAGGGACACGATCTCTGCTTTAACAAGACGTGCCAAGGAAACCGCCTCACTAAACGCGCTGAGGTGGGACAGTAAAACGATTCGAATAAAGACTTGGCCGTGGTGTGATGTCACGCTACAGAATACGTCAGCAGATTAGATTTGTGTAAATATTATTCTCTCTATGGCAATATGTGGAAACTTATTTTTCAGAGCCGGACACTACCTTTGTGTTCAAAATCTTCTATGAAGTACTTGGAGGAGGAACCCGCCTTGCAATGCCGAAGACAATCTGCCTGCCGGACTCGTCGTCATTGAAGCCTGGTTCAGGGGCTACTGAGGGAGTCCTAGATTAGGGGGTGCCCGGATAGCCGGACTATACCTTCGGCCGGACTCCTGGACTATGAAGATACAAGATTGAAGACTTCATCTCATGTCCGGAAGGGACTTTCCTTGGCGTGGAAGGCAAGCTTGGCGATACGTATATGTAGATCCCCTACCATTGCAACCGACTCTGTGTAACCTTAGCCCTCTCCGGTGTCTATATAAACCGGAGAGTTTTAGTCCGTAGGACGAACAACAATCATACCATAGGCTAGCTTCTAGGGTTTAGCCTCTCTGATCTCATGGTAGATCTACTCTTGTACTACCCATTATCATTAATATTAATCAAGCAGGACGTAGGGTTTTACCTCCATCAAGAGGGCCCGAACCTCGGTAAAACATCGTGTCCCCTACCTCCTGTTACCATCCGATCTAGACACACAGTTCGGGACCCCCTACCCGAGATCCGCCAGGTTTGACACCGACAATGGGCATCTCCATAGCCCATTGATTAGCCGCGTCTATGTGAGACTTTCTCCTTTTTGTCTTCTCCACACAACCTCCATCATCATATTCTATTCCACCTATAGTGCTATATCCATGGCTCACGCTCATGTATTACCTGAAGGTTGAAAAAGTTTGAGAATACTAAAGTATGAAACAATTGCATGGCTTGTCATCGGGGTTGTGCATGATTTGAACATTTTGTGTGACGAAAACGGAGCATAGCCAAACTATATGATTTTGTAGGGATGAACTTTCTTTGGCCATGTTATTTTGAGAAGACATGATTACTTTATTAGTATGTGTCGGCGTCAAAATCGGCGGATCTCGGGTAGGGGGTCCCGAACTGTGCGTCTAGGCCGGATGGTAACAGGAGGCAAGGGACACGAAGTTTTACCCAGGTTCGGGCCCTCTCGATGGAGGTAAAACCCTACGTCCTGCTTGATTAATATTGATGATATGGGTAGTACAAGAGTAGATCTACCACGAGATCGAAGAGGCTAAACCCTAGAAGCTAGCCTATGGTATGATTGTTGATGTGTATGTTGTCCTACGGACTAAAACCCTCCGATTTATATAGACACCAGATAGGGTTAGGGTTACATAGAGTCGGTTACAATGGTAGGAGATCTACATATCCGTATCGCCAAGCTTGCCTTCCACGCCAAGGAAAGTCCCTCCCGGACACGGGACGGAGTCTTCAATCTTGTATCTTCATAGTCCAGGAGTCCGACTGAAGGTATAGTCCGGCTATCCAAACACCCCCTAATCCAGGACTCCCTCAGTATGCTTGAAGTATTATTGTCTTAATGTCAAATGATAGACTATTGCTTTGAATCACTCGTTTCTCAATATTCATGCCATGATTAGATTACATGATTAATATTATGCTAGGTAGCATTCCACATCAAAAATTATCTTTTTTATCATTTACCTACTCGAGGACGAGCAGGAATTAATCTTGGGATGCTGATGCGTCTCTGTCGTATCTATAATTTTTGATTGTTCCAAGCCAATATTATACAACTTTCATATACTTCCGGCAACTTTTTATACTATTTTTGGGATTAACATATTGATCCAGTGCCCAGTGCCAGTTCCTGTTTGTTGCATTTTTTTGTTTCAATGAAAATCCATATCAAACGGAGTCCAAACGGGATAAAAACTTACAAAGATTTTTTTTGGAATATATGTGATTTTTGGGAAGAAGAATCAACGCGAGACGATGCCCGAGGGGGCCACGAGGCAGGGGGCACGCCCCAGGGGGTTGGGCGCACACCTGACCCTCGTGGCCACCCCATATGGCATTGGTGCCGTTCTTTCGCCGCAAGAAAGCCAATATCCGGATACAAATCGTGTTAAAATTTCAGCCCAATCGAGTTATGGATCTCCGGGAATATAAGAAACGGTGAAAGGCCAGAATCTGGAATGCAGAAATAGAGAGACAGAGAGACGGATCCAATCTCGGAGGGGCTCTCGCCCCTCCGCCACCATGGAGGCCATGGACCAGAGGGGAACCCTTCTCCCATCTAGGGAGAAGGTCAAGGAAGAAGAAGAATGGGGGCTCTCTCTCCCCCTCTCTCCCGGTGGCGCCGGAACGCCGCCGGGGCCATCATCCTGTGACGGCGATCTACACCAACACCTCCGTCATCTTCACCAACATCTTCATCACCTTCCCCCATATCTATCTACAGCGGCCCACTCTCCCGCACGGTGGTGGTTTTATTTTATAGAAATTATTGATGTCTCATGCTTCACTTATATTATTTTGAGAGTCTTTTAGAACATCATGGTAATTTGCTTTGGTGATAAAATTAGTCCTAATATGAAGGGCATCCAAGATGGGTATAATAAAAACTTTCATATAAAGTGCATTCAATACTATGAGAAGTTTGATTCCTTATGATTGTTTTGAGATATGAAGATGGTGATATTAGAGTCATGCTAGTTGAGTAGTTGTGAATTTGAGAGATACTTGTGTTAGAGTTTGTGATTCCTGTAGCATGCACATATGGTGAACCGTTATGTGATGAAGTTGGAGCATGATTTATTTATTGATTGTCTTCCTTATGAGAGGCGGTCGGGGACGAGCAATGGTCTTTTCCTACCAATCTATCCCCCTAGGAGCATGCGCGTAGTACTTCGTTTCGACAACTAATAAATTTTTGCAATACGTATGTGAGTTCTTTATGACTAATGTTGAGTCCATGGATTATACGCACCCTCACCCTTCCACCATTGCTAGCCTCTCTAGTACTGTGCAACTTTCATCGGTACCATAAACCCACCATTTACCGTCCTCAAAACAGCCACCATACCTACCTATTATGGCATTTCCATAGCCATTCCGAGATATATTGCCATGCAACTTTCCACCGTTCCGTTTATTATGACACGCTCCGTCATTGTCATATTGCTTTGCATGATCATGTAGTTGACATCGTATTTGTGGCAAAGCCACCGTTCATAATTTTTCATACATGTCACTCTTGATTCATTGCACATCCCGGTACACCGCCGGAGGCATTCACACAGAGTCATATTTGTTTCTAAGTATCGAGTTGTAATTCTTTAGTTGTAAGTAACTAAAAGTGTGATGATCATCATTATTAGAGTATTGTCCCATGTGAGGAAAGGATGCTGGAGACTATGATTCCCCCATAAGTCGGGATGAGACTCCGTACGAAAAAAAGAGGCCATAAAAAGGGAGAAAGGCCCAAATAAAAAATAAAAAATGAGAGAAAAAGAGAGAAGGGACAATGCTACTATCCTTTTTCCATGTGCTTCAAAATAGCACCATGCTCTTCATGATAGAGAGTCTCCTATGTTGTCACTTTCATATACTAGTGGGAATTTTTCATTATAGAACTTGGCTTGTATATTCCAATGATGGGCTTCCTCAAAATGCCCTAGGTCTTCGTGAGCAAGCAAGTTGGATGCACACCCACTTAGTTTCTTTTTGAGCTTTCATACACTTATAGTTCTAGTGCATCCGTTGCATGGCAATCCCTACTCACTCACATTGATATATATTGATGGGCATTGATGGGCATCTCCATAGCCCATTGATACGCCTAGTTGATGTGAGACTATCTTCTCCTTTTTGTCTTCTTCGAAACCACCATTCTATTCTACCTATAGTGCTATATACATGGCTCATGCTCATGTATTGCGTGAAGATTGAAAAAGTTTGAGAACATCAAAAGTATGGAAAAATTGCTTGGCTTGTCATCGGGGTTGTGCATGATTTAAATATTTTGTGTGATGAAGATAGAGCATAGCCAAACTGTATGATTTTGTAGAGATAGCTTTGTTTGGCCATGTTATTTTGAGAAGACATGATTGCTTTGTTAGCAGTATGCTTGAAGTATTATTATTTTTATGTCAATATCAAACTTTTGTCTTGAATCTTTCGGATCTAAACATTCATGCCACAATAAACAAAATTACATTGATAATTATGTTAGGTAGCATTCCACATCAAAAATTCTGTTTTTATCATTTACCTACTCGAGGACGAGCAGGAATTGGGGATGCTTGATACGTCTCCAACGTATCTATAATTTTTTATTGTTCCATGCTATTATATTATCTGTTTTGGATGTTTAATGGGCTTTAATATGCTCTTTTATATTATTTTTGGGACTAACCTATTAACCGGAGGCCCAGTGCCAGTTTCTGTTTTTTTGCCTATTTTAGAGTTTTGCGGAAAAGGAATACCAAACGGAATCCAAACGGCATGAAACCTTCGTGATGGTCTTTCTTAGACCGAAAGAAAACCATAAGACTTGGAGTTGAAGTTTGGAACTCCATGAGGCAGCCACGAGGCAGGAGGGCGCGCCCCCACCCTCGTGGGCCCCACGTAGCTCCACCGACGTACTTCTTCCGCCTATATATACTCTTATACCCCAGATCGATCGCAGAGAGCCACAAAACCACTTTTCCACCGTCGCAACCTTCTGTACCCGTGAGATCCCATCTTGGGGCCTTTTTCGGCGATCTGCCGGAGGGGGAATCGATCATGGAGGGCTTCTACGTCAACACCATAGCCTCTCCGATGAAGCGTGAGTAGTTTACCACAGACCTTCGGGTCCACAGTTATTAGCTAGATGGCTTCTTCTCTCTATTTGATTCTCAATACAAAGTTCTCCTCGATGTTCTTGGAGATCTATTCGATGCAATACTCTTTTGCGGTGTGTTTGCCGAGATCCGACGAATTGTGGGTTTATGAACAAGATTATATATGAATATTATTTGGTTCTTCTCTGAATTCTTATATGCATGATTTGATATATTTGCAAGTCTCTTCAAATTATCTGTTTAGTTTGGCCTACTAGATTGATCTTTCTTGCAATGCGAGAAGTGCTTAGCTTTGGGTTCAATCTTGCGGTGTCCTTTCCCAGTGACAGTAGGGGCAGCAAGGCACATATTGTATTGTTTCCATCGAGGATAAAAAGATGGGGTTTATATCATATTGCTTGAGTTTATCCCTCTACATCATGTCATCTTGCTTAAAGCGTTACACTGTCCTTATGAACTTAATACTCTAGATGCATGCTGGATGGCGGTCGATGTGTGGAGTAATAGTAGTAGATGCAGAATTGTTTCAATCTACTTGACACGGACGTGATGCCTATATTCATGAGCATTGCCTTAGATATCTTCATAACTATGCGCTTTTCTATCAATTGCTCGGCAGTAATTTGTTCACCCACCGTAATACATGCTATCTTGAGAGAAGCCACTAGTGAAACCTATGGCCCTCGGGTCTCTTTCTTATTATATTGCATCTCTTTTATTTGCATCGCATCTCGTTTACTATTTTGCAATCTTTACTTTCCAATCTATACAACAAAAATACCAAAAATATTTACTTTACTATCTCTATCAGATCTCACTTTTGCAAGTGACTGTGAAGGGATTGACAACCCCTTTATCGTGTTGGTTGCGAGGTTCTTGATTGTTTGTGCAGGTACTAGGTGACTTGTGCGTTGTCTCCTACTGGATTGATACCTTGGTTCTCAAAAACTAAGGGAAATACTTACGCTAGTTTGCTGCATCACCCTTTCCTCTTAAAGAGAAAACCAACACATGCTCAAGAGGTAGCATGGATGTCAAAACTGCATTTCTTAATGGATTTCTTAAAGAAGAGTTATATATGATGCAACTAGAAGGTTTTGTCGATCCTAAGGGTGCTAACAAAGTGTGCAAGCCCCAATGATCCATCTATGGACTGGTGCAAGCATCTCGGAGTTGGAATATACGCTTTGATGAGATGATCAAAGCATATGCTTTTATACAGACTTTCGTAGAAGCCTGTATTTACAAGAAAGTGAGTGGGAGCTCTGTAGTATTTCTAATATTATATGTGGATGACATATTGTTGATTGGAAATGATGTAGAATTTCTGGATAGCATAAAAGGATACTTGAATAAGAGTTTTTCAATGAAAGACTTCGGTGAAGCTGCTTATATATTGGGCATCAGGATCTATAGAGATAGATCAAGACGCTTAACAGGATTTTCACAAAGCACATACCTTGATAATTTTTTGAAGAAGTTCAAAATGGATCAATCAAAGAAAGGGTTCTTAACTGTTTTACAAGGTGTGAAGTTGAGTCAGACTCAATGCCCGACCACTGCAAAAGATAGAGAGAAAATGAAAGTCATTCCCTATGCCTCAGCCATAGGTTCTATCATGTATGCTATGCTGTGTACCATACATGATGTGTGCCTTGCTATAAGTTTGGCAGGGAGGTACCAAAGTAATCTAGGAGTGGATCATTGGACAGTGGTCAAGAAACATCCTGAAGTACCTGAAAAGGACTAAGGACATGTTTCTTGTTTATGGAGGTGACAAAGAGCTCGTCGTAAATGGTTACGTCGATGCTAGCTTTGACACTGATCCGGATGATTCTAAGTCACAAATCGGATACATATTTATATTGAATGGTGGAGCTGTCAGTTGGTGCGGTTCCAAGTAGAGCGTCATGGCGGGATCTACATGTGAAGCGGAGTACATAGCTGCTTTGGAAGCGGCAAATGAAGGAGTCTGGATGAAGGAGTTCATATCCGATCTACGTGTAATACCTAGTGCATCGGGTCCAATGGAAATCTTTTGTGACAATACTGGAGCAATTGCCTTAGAGAAGGGATCCAGATTTCACAAAAGAACCAAACACATCAAGAGATGCTTCAACTCCATCCGTGATCAAGTCAAGGAGGGAGACATAGAGATTTGCAAAATACATACGGATCTGAATGTAGCAGACCCATTGACTAAGCCTCTTCCACGAGCAAAACATGATCAGCACCAAGACTCCATGGGTGTTAGAATCATTACAATGTAATCTAGATTATTGACTCTAGTGCAAGTGGGAGACTGAAGGAAATATGCCCTAGAGGCAATAATAAAGTTGTTATTTTATATTTCCTTGTTCATGATAAATGTTTATTATTCATGTTGTAATTGTATTGATCGGAAACCTGAATACATGTGTGAATACATAGACAAACATCGTGTCCCTAGTGAGCCTCTACTTGACTAGCTCATTGGTCAAAGATGGTTAGGGTTTCCTAACCATGGACATGAGTTGTCATTTGATAACAGGATCACATCATTATGAGAATGATGTGATGGACAAGACCGATTCGTTGGCTTAGCATATTGATTATTCAGTTTTATTGTCATTGCTTTCTTTATGTCAAATACATAATCCTTCGACTATGAGATTATGCAACTCCCGGATACCGGAGGAATACCTTGTGTGCTATCAAACGTCACAACATAACTGGGTGATTATAAAGATGTTGTACATATATCTCCGAAGGTGTTTGTTGAGTTGGCATAGATCGGGATTAGGATTTGTCACTTCGAGTATCAGAGAGTTATCTCTGGGCCCTCTCGGCTATACACATCATAAGCTTGCAAGCAAACAGCTAAGGAGTTAGTCATGAGGTGATATATTACGAAATGAGCAAAGAGAGTTGCCGGTAATGAGATTGAACTAGGTATGTAGATACCGACGATCGAATCTCGCAAGTAACATACCGATGGACAAAGGGAATTACGTATGTTGTCATAACGGTTCGACCGATAAAGATCTTCGTAGAATAGGTAGGAGTCAATATGAGCATCCAGGTTCTGCTATTGATTATTGACTGGAGAGGTGTCTCGGTCATGTCTACATAGTTCTCGAACCTGTAGGGTCCGCACTCTTAACGTTCGATGACGATATTGTATCATATGAGTTATGTGATTTGGTTACCGAATGTTTTTCGGAGTCCCGGATGAGATCACGGACATGGCAGGGAGTCTCAAAATGATCGAGAGGTAAAGATCGATATATAGGATGATAGTATTCGAACACCGGAAGTGTTCCGGAGTGTATCAGGTATTTATCGAAGTACCGGGGGGTTACCAACCCCCCCCCCCTCGGGGGGGGGGGGTATATGGGCCATGAGAGGGGAGCACACCAGCCCACAAGGGATGGTGCCCCCCTATGTCAGGTGGCCGAATAGGAGAAGGAGAAGAGGGGGTTCGGACCCCCTTCCTTCTTTTCTTCCCCCTTCCTTTCTTCTCCAGTGGGAAAAGGAAAGGGGGGTGCCACTTGGGGAAACCCCAAGTAGGATCCGGATCCTACTTGGGGCGCTCCCTGGCTGCCTATCCTCCCCTCCCACCTATATATATGTCGGGATGGGGCACGTAGAACACACAACATCAATTGTTAGCCATGTGCGGCGCCCTCCTCCACAGTTTACAACCTCGATCATATTTTCGTAGTGCTTAGGCGAAGCCCTGCGAGGATCACTTCACCATCACCGTCACCATGCTGTCGTGCTGACGAAACTCATCTACTACCTCGACACCTTGCTGGATCAAGAAGGCGAGGGACGTCACCGAGCTGAATGTGTGCAGAACTCGGAGGTGTCGTACGTTCAGTACTCGACCGATGGAGCGCGAAGAAAGTTTGATTACATCAACCGCGTTGTGAAACGCTTCCGCTTACGGTCTACGAGGGCACATAGACACACTCTCCCTCTCATTGCTATGCATCTCCATGGATAAATCATTGCGTGTGCGTAGATTTTGTTTTGTTTTTTCATGCAACGTTTCCCAACAATATCAGTGCTTCTTCTCCGTCCTGGGGTACAATGTGCACACGTGTGCAGGCTAGCAAAGGAAGACAATGATATTGTCAACAAGTTGCAACATTGAGAAAATCCGACCAAATGACTAACAGGTGGAGTAACAAGCCACAGAACTTAAGGTGGACTAACAAGCCACAGAACTTACTTGCTCTTGGAGTGTCGCGCCATTTGGCCACTAGTCATGCACTTGTTTGTAAAAAGCCACAGTACTTATTGACAACCTCTTGAATGTTGTACCATCGATGGTCGAGCGACTTTGGATTGCGATCATGGATCACTTCCGGTGTGGTACACATCATAGTACTTTTGCTCGACCAATCATGCACACTTTGCCAAAATGCCCAGTCTTTTTGCTCCACTAGATCACTGATGACACGCGTTGTTGCGCATGTCTATTTGCACAACTAAATGATAGGAATTTTCATAAATATATTATCACATGAAACATATTAAATTTGCATAAACATAACCATAAATTAGTTTATAATATGAGGAAATCTCATATACACACGGTAAAGTCATGCTTCACATATTCAAATTGGCTGGGTATAAAATATATACAACAATTTAGATTGTAAATACAACTAATCAGTACTACCAAGACAAAATAAGCAATAAGCCATAGATTGTATACATGGTGCATTATCAAACTCTTCACAAGCCTCTACTAAAGGGTCACCATATTCAGAAATAAAGAATTAGGTGAGAGCCTAAAGGGCCACCATGTTTAGAAACAAAGAACTGGGTGGGCCTGATGCACCTATCCATTTCTCACGGAGTTCATCACATTCATGTGATAAGAGTGCTAACAAGGATTATAATTTGTTAGAATTATGAAATAAAACTATCCTACATAATATGAATATGTACTAATCATATAATTCAGTTTTGTTTGCTTGTTTTATTAAAGACCAGCCAGGCGGTAAGAAAGTGACAGACCGACAATTCCATTCGATACATGAAAAGCCTTACCAAAACATTAGCATGGAAAAGGGTGTCGCTAGAATTGTATGAATTAAATATAATCCAAATTGAAATGTCGACCAGCAACTAGGCTGTGGCATGACAACATAATTGATATAGCAAGTAACATCTTGTCTCTTGTATAAGAGAAAAACAAAGAGTATTAGAACAAAAGTGAACTGAAATAAATGCGAATATGTGTAATAGGTCAGTACACCTAGCATGCAACCCGTGAGTCCATGTATTAGTGTGCTGAAATTAATTTCAGCAAAGAGTCAATCAAATACTTTTTATTGAAATGAAACTTCAATCCTCTTCAAAAACTTCATCCGGCAACTACCAAACTTTCTGCAATAATGTTGAATAAGTTTGAGCATAACAGTCTGTATCCTGATTGGCACCCTTGCTTCTTGTATATACCTCAGAACTGTAGTAAGCAACATGAGTATTTATCATGACTTTTGTGTTCTTGAGGCTAGCTTATAAGGTTCAGTCGTGTTCGCCAGACAGTTGCCGTGGCATCATATGGTAAAACTTAGATTCCGAGTCTGCACTCCAGTAATAGCAGAGACACTCGTGAATTAGAAAGCAAAAAACTATACCTAAGTTATAATCTTAATGTAGTACTATTATTGCTCATAACTGAAAAAGACCGATTTAGAGAAAGATAATCTACAGGATGCGCAAAATAAAATTTGGATGTTAACATATATTGCAACAAAATTCAAGACATTCATAGACTCTACTATATTGTACTTGCTTATTTGCTAGCTCAAGTATATATAGCAACTGGTTTGCTTTTAGGCACTTAATCAGCTAATTTGTGGACCATGGAAATAAAAACTGTAAGAAATGAGAAAAATGGTAAGTACTAAATGTTTCCAGCTATGGGACTCCAGAATCATGTATTTACGTTGGAACTAAGTTGGTGCTCCAATGCTATCTTAGTGTCCATCTGAAACTCAATATATGATACACATAGAAGACTTCTGAGTTATAATATGGAAGGAATTGTTGAATTAGAAATTAGAATTACGTAAAGTAATCGATACCTAGAGATTTATAACATAAAAAATTATACATGTAACGGATTTACGATTAGATGGTTTGAAAGTTTTCTCCACGCTCGCATAGGCCTCCTACACTAAAAGTAGATAAGTCAAAATACTATTACATGTGTCGCCTATTAGGTCCCACATTCAAACGAACTGAAGTCATTAAAAATCTAGCAAAATTACATTGTAATCTCCTTTGCTACGATTCCTAAAGCAACACACATGCATAGTGGGAGATGAGGTCTGGCGACACACTGATACAACAAGGCAATACACTGCCGAAGTAAAGAACAATGAAACTTATTTCAAGCCTAATTGAATGGAACAAAAAGGACAAACACATAGAACATTGAGAATTCTACCAAAAATATGATGAAAACTTTTCCTTGATATAAATTTAATCATAATAAATTTGAATCTATGAAAGAAACTTGGAATTACATAGTAATATAAACTATGAAATTACCATTGAAGTGAGCAAAGGAACGAATTTGATTTGGGAGATTCCAAGTTGCATACCTGTATAGAGTAAAATGCTTGGATGACACAAAAATTCTGAAGAAAAATGATTCATGTAATCCTGCAGCAGCAACCAATACAGAGCGACAGTAACACTATTGTCCACTTGTATCCAAGATTGAAGTATGCTTCGTGAAATAAAACTCGGAGCAAGCAACTTCTTGTGTGTAGCACCAAAACATGATCATTATTAAGAAACCCGTCTGTTAGAATAAATCCGAAGCATACCGTCGATCATCCGAAGATCAAGCAATCACATGAGCACGACACCGAGATTTGTTAACGAGGTTCATCAATATGGCTACATCCCCGGGGCCTGACTACGGGCGCTCCTTCCCGTGACACTGTCACAAGACCGCACACCGGCCATCCGGGCGCTGGCACACGACGGCGGCTCCCCCTTGCGCGCCTGTACTATTATGTTGGCATAGGTTACATCGTGTGTCTACCCCCGCTATATATGAGAGGCCTAGGATACAAGTGTCCTATTTGGACACGACTCCATATCCTATCTAAACACAACACAACTACAAGTCCAACTGTAACCTACCTTGTACACTATATTCGACACAACTCCAACAAACTCCACCTTGGCGAATATTCCATGTACATCGGACTTGATCTTATCCCATGAGTACCGCTGCTACTCCAAAGACTCCATGTGATTCCACCTACAACTTGTAGTCCCTTCTTTTCTTGACCACAGTCAAAGCTCGAGCAAAATTAAGTTCCTTGTTACTCTAGGTGCTCCCAACTTTCAGAGTATGAGTCCAACGTCATCACACACTGATCACTGACCTGCATGAAAGTGAACAACTCACATATTGGGTGTCACACATAAGAGTTACCTGCACTCAACATCACTGCTCCTTTCTTAACCGCCTGTCTGAAACTTGAAGGAATTTCACCCTTGCTTTTAGTCATCCCGAGTCAAATTCGCAGTTGTCTCACCACATGTATGACCACCAGAGCCCTGGCCCGTCTCCATGCCCCGTGCGTACCGCACGCCTCGCCGCTATTACTGCGTCGAGCCTCCGCTGTCCCGGTCGAGTCTCAAGGGTCGCGAAACCACACCATTCAACCCCCACTGCAGAGTACCACCGATCATCACCGACCGATGACGAGTTTCATGCTTTCATCAAACCACTGGGCTCCAGTCCGAACTGCATGTCACTCGCTTTTTCCCGCTGAATAGGCTTCGATTCTCTGGATCCTTACACCGTAGCCCCTCAATCAGCATCAAGTGAAGTCCTCCAGACTCCAGCTCAACCTTCAACATGACTCCATGGTAGATGCTCAGTCCATCCTTGCGCCTCATCGACTTCAAGCTTCGTGTATACACCACCTTGAATCAACTCCGCGCCATAGTCTTGTCGAAGCCACACAAACCCTCAGGGCCTGCGCCACGTGTTTCCACGCCCAGAGGTCGGTCACCATCAGCATCACGCACCTATGTCGTCGTCGCCTATCCCGCCATCGCCTTCTGTACCAACCGACTTGCGTCGATCCCGTCAGACTGTCTAGTCCGACCCAGCCGAACTCGTTCGACTGTACGACACGCTTAAGGCTCCCAAATCATCTTCCGCGAATTTTCATCCATCACATGATAATTCCATCTTAGCTGACATGACTTCCCGCAACGCCTTCAAACATCCCTGTTGTGCCAACAAATTTTTCACCCTTGTCTGCCATAACCCAAGGTTTTTAGTTCCGTTGAACTTCTCCACCTCAAACCAAGTATCCGTGGACGCCATGATTCATCGTACAACTGAGCTTGTGAAAAATTAACCGAGCTCCCTTCAAATACACGAACCAAACCTGACATGGTACACTCCGTGTACTAATTGCAAAACTCAACCAAGAATGATCTTGATCTTCACGTGACCTGTAGTTCCCTTGCACAATATTCTAATGCTAGCTAATTGCTTTGCCTTGCCCTTGCTTTCGAACGGATGCACAACACACGATGGATTTTCTTCTTTGCCGGTTGATTTGCCTGCCTCTCTTCCGTGTCATACATGGAGACTCGGTCTCCTTTTTTTCTCAAAACAAATCTCACTCAGCACGTTGCCTTTGTTGCTGTTTCTGATTGCACACGTATTGCTAAAATCTGCACGCCGCGACCGATCGAGTCTACACTCAGCCGTCCTTGCACGCGTCCTTCCGCCGCTTGGGCTGCCTGCTCGCGTCCCTGCTGGACCGCACCTGCTTGCCTCAGCTGCCTTGCCGCGCTGCCGTAGGCCACGTCCCGATCTCGTCGACTCCGAGTACGTATCCACTCGAGGTTGTTCCGACCGCGCCATTTCTTCCGATCTCGCCGACGATTAATTCTTCCACGATACCTTCGCCTCTGGATCAACTGACATAACCTCGTAACCTAGCTCATGATACCACTTGTTAGAATAAATCCGAGGCATACCGTTGATCATCCGAGGACCAAGCAATCACACGAGCACGACACCGAGATTTGTTAACGAGGTTCACCGATATGGCTACATCCTCGGGGCCTGACTACGGACGCTCCTCCCCGTGACACCGTCACAATACCGCATACCGGCCACCCGGGCGCCGGCACACGCCGCCGGCTCCCCCTTGCGCGCCTGTGCTATTATGTTGGCATAGGTTACATCGTGTATCTACCCCCGCTATATATGAGAGGCCTAGGATACAAGTATCCTACTTGGACACGACTTCATATTTTATCTAAACACAATACAACTACAAGTCCAACTGTAACCTACCTTGTACACTATATTCGACACAACTCCAACACCGTCCTGCCTTTTCTAGTTGGTCGCTTCCACACAAGAAAACTGAATAGAACATTAATAAATACAAGTGCAGAACAAAACTATGAGGATGATGGCATAATGTTGCTAAAACTGAACAGAGGAAACCATCCTTATATTTTGTAACAACCAATTAACTATATTAATAAAATGGCGCCATTGCAAAATTGCGGGAAAGGTACCGTACATGAACATTAGTTTCCTCCAAAAATATTTCCTTTACTTCATAGCACAAAGTTTGGACCTGCAAATTTCTCCATTAGCACAGGAGAAAAGTCACAGATTCAATGAAAATATTGTACGTTTTTCAAAACAAAATAAAAATGAAATATTGTACGAACGCGAGTGCAAGACAATGAGAAACACAGTTTTGGAAAATTGTACAAATGTGATTGTATGGTCACAATGGGAGGAGGGTTTGACATCAACGTCCATAGGAGAAGGTGTCATGTCCTGCAGATAAGTGCCCCAAATCCCTTGATGCTTATGGCACGTTTGTCCTGGTTGTGCACCTACAAGGGGCTCCAGAGCCACAAGGCCAGTGGCAGTGGCATAGGATCTTCCTAGAGGGATGGATGGCAGGGCTGGTCGCGTTCCACCTTGAAGGACGGCTCCGAGCACCCCGTCGTGGTAGGCAAATCAGCGGAGATGGCGCCGCCGTTTCATTATGCGCGCTGCCGCTAGCGGTCGAGAACGAGTGAGGGGGGGCGCTGGTCGAGGTCGATGTTGTGGTCGGCGGCGCTGCTGGGAAGGATTCGCGCAGCCGCGGAGGAGAGGAGAGAGGTCGGGGAGAGGAGGAGTCGAGGAAAGGGTTGTGCGAGCCTGCGTATCGATCCGCTTCGGGTGAGGACTAAGGAGAGGAGACTCAGTACAGCCCATTGGGCCCAATTTAATACAGAACGTCCAAAAAAGCTACCGGAGCATTGGCTCAGTACGGTGTTTACCGCTCAAAAAAAAATGCGGCTCAGTACGGTGTGGGATCGATATTAGCGAACGAAACAAGATTAGGTGCCATTCACACCTAATCCGACGACCAAAAATGCTTAATTTTGTTAGGATTTAATTAATCTCATTAATCCATGTTTAAGGAATAGATGGCGGTTGCCATATGGAAACCGACGTCGGTTCCCAGCGCCTCCTCGAACAGACACCTTTTTACTTGGTGTCTTTTGTAACCCTATATATAGATGTATTCATCATCAATAAAGATGACCCCGATTCATTTGTCCGACTCTCTTGTTCTGTTACAATCGATCTTTCACACGTTATCAGCACGCTCGAACCAGCGAGTTCGCGAGTTCGGAACGAGATCGAGATCGGATGACAGAAGAACGAGAATAAGGTAAGGAAATCATGCCGATTCTCAGCGGTGCCTTCCTCTCCAGAACGTCGGCCATCCCGCGTGCACGGCACCTTGGCGCGGCGACCCTCGGCCCGTCGATGCCTACAGGCCACAGCGAGTCCCCTCGCACGGGCGGCGCTCGCGCCCGCGCCCGCTGGCTGACGGCGGCCAACAGCCATGGCCGCCCACGGCGCGGCGGGTTGCCCGACCCGCGGCGACTCCCGTGCGTGGCGCGGCTCCTCTTGCCCGCCCTTGCCGTGGCCTCCCTTTGGAGCGCGCGATGCGGCTCTAGCCATGGCGCAGCCCTCACCGGCCTCCCACGGCGGCGCGCGACAGCAGCGGCGCCCTCCCAGCGCGGAGGCGGTGCCCAGCGACACTGTTGCGAGGCCGGCTACCTGAAGCGGCCCCTATGAGCGGCTGTGATGTACGGTGAGCCTCAGGCCTCCAATCCTCCATGGCTCGGTGCCCATGCGAGGTACGGCCCGGCCTGGACCACTAGGCGCGCGGCGCCCTCCCTATCACGGCCTCCGGCGCTCGCCCCAGGCACCCGCGAGCCCTGGCAGCCGACGGAAGTGATGGCCTACGGCGGCCACGGCCGCTCACGACAGGCGTGCGGCAAGGCCAACAATGCGGCAGTCAAAACGAATCCTTCTATTCGTAACCGCACATGAAAGGCCATGGAGCATTATCTCTTAGCAAGTTATGCACTTTGGCCCTTGTGGTTTTACCCATTCCATAATAGGCTTGAGTGTATAGTCTTGTGACTAATTCCTGTACGGCTCAGGATAATTCAACATGGTCAACCATTTGTGCTATTCATTAGCACTGGTCACATTTGGACCATGTACAAATCAGCATTTAGCAAGTTTTCTGTCGACTTTAAATATTCCAGAAATGTGTGGTTGTTGATGCTTGACATGTTCAATGTGTTTGCTTTTTTTAGCAATCCTTATAACATGTCCTATTAGTACAACGACACTGTTTTACGATTGAGATTAAGTTTTCTCACACAATAATATTGATTTGCGATTGAGAATTTAATTTTCTCACAAAACATTCTCATTGTGATTGAGATTAATTTTCTCTCGTAAAATATTAATTCACTTTGCTGAATTATCTTGCAACTTGATACAACATCAACTCATTTAATTTGAGGTCTATACAATTCAAGTTCTCACTTGAACATCAAGTTTACAACATCATTACTATTCATTACAATAGTAGTGTATTTTCGTTGAGTACGATGTATTCCGGAATATATGTATCTCCATGTTCGCTACATGTCGAGATTAATACGTCTATTTGCAATTGAGATTTTCAATTTCTTGCAAATACATATGCAAAATTCAAGGTGTCATCCTTAGCAATTTGAGATTCACACTAATGATTTCGAGCCACCTTCTTGAAATCTGTTAATTTTGCAATATTAAGATATATTTATATTACGCAATCTGTAATATAAATAAATTACCGGTTTTTCACCGGAGATGATATGTTCTATGTGTTTACCACATTGCCATTCTTCATGAACATGTCACAGCGGTCGAGATTGATTTCTCCCGCACAACAAACTTGTAAATTTTTGACAATAACATCGTCCTCATTATATTAGGAAAACACAAGGTAATGAGTTGGATCTATTGCCCATGTGCAGACTATCTCTATTACCGTAAGATCTGTATGATCTTCAATGTGTTATGTTCCCACAACTGAGGTTGAGCATTTTCAAGTTATACACTTGAGTAAAAAAAATTGCATTCTTATTACAAAACCATGATGGTTTTTAATTTACTTCTTGTAAATTAATTATCCCTGGTTTGCCCATATAAGTAATCGATGGCTAAGTAATTTGAGGCTCTTGCCCTCAATGGCCACAACTTACTTAAGCGAGTCATGGACATCAACATCAGTTTTGCCTCCCATCGGATAGCGCGTGCAATCCAAGCCACGCCACCAGGACGCAAAGAACCTCAAGGGGAAATGTTTGAAACTCACTTCAAACCTTCAACCTGACACCATCATGGAAGTCAGTTGTTTGCATGATGTTCTTCTAGAACCGAGCAATAAAATGACTATCCTGCTGTCACGGGGCCATGTTGGAAATATGCCCTAGAGGCAATAATAAAATGGTTATTATTGTATTTTCTTGTTCATGATAATTGTCTATTGTTCATGCTATAATTGTATTAACCAGAAACTGGAATACATGTGTGAATACATAGACCACAACATGTCCCTAATAAGCCTCTAGTTGACTAGCTCATTGATCAATAGATGGTCATGGTTTCCTGACCATGGACATTAGATGTCATTGTTAACGGGATCACATCATTAGGAGAATGATGTGATGGACAAGACCCAATCCTAAGCCTAGCACAAGATCGTATAGTTCGTCTGCTAAAGTTTTTCTAATGTCAAGTATCATTTCCTTAGACCATGAGATTGTGCAACTCCCGGATACCATAGGAATGCTTTGGGTGTACCAAACGCCTCAATGTAACTGGGTGGCTATAAAGGTGCACTACGGGTATCTCCGAAAGTGTCTGTTGGGTTGGCACGAATCGAGACTGGAATTTGTCACTCCATGTAAACGGAGAGGTATCTCTGGGCCCACTCGGTAGGACATCATCATAATGTGCACAATGTGACCAAGGAGTTGATCACGGGATGATGTGTTACGGAACGAGTAAAGAGACTTGCAGGTAACGAGATTGAACAAGGTATCGGGATACCGATGATCGAATCTTGGGCAAGTACTATACCGGTAGACAAAGGGAATTGTATACGGGATTGATTGAATCCTTGACATCGTGGTTCATCCGATGAGATCATCGTGGAACATGTGGGAGCCAACATGGGTATCCAGATCCCGCTGTTGGTTATTGACCAGAGAGATGTCTCGGTCATGTCTGCATTATTCCCGAGCTCGTAGGGTCTAAACACTTAAGGTTCGATGACGCTAGGGTTATAGGGAAAGTATGTACGCGGTTACCGAATGTTGTTCGGAGTCCCGGAGGAGATCCCGGATGTCACGAGGAGTTCCGGAATGGTCCGGAGGTGAAGATTGATATATTGGACGAAGGGTTTTGGAGTCCGGAAGTGTTCCGGAGGTACCGGGTGATGACCAGCATGACCGAAAGGTGTTTCGGGAGCCCCGACAAGTGTTGGGGGGCTTCATGGGCCAAGGGAAGGGGGCAAACCAGCCCACTAAGGGGCTGTGCGCCCCCCTCACCTATTCCCACGTGACCAGGGGGTTTGGGGCGCCCCATCTAGGGTTCCCACCTCCTGGCTTGGGGGCCAAGTCACCCAAGGGGGAGATCCCATCTGCCCTGGCCGCCGCCCCCCTAGAGGAAACCCTAGGGCGCCTCCCCTTGCCCTTGCCCCTATATATAGTGGAGGTTTTGGGGCTGCACAACACACGAGTCTCTCTCTCCCAAGGCGCAGCCCTACCTGTCTCCCTCCTCGTCTCTCGTAGTGCTTGGCGAAGCCCTGCTGGAGTACCGCGCTCCTCCACCACCACCACGTCGTCGTGCTGCTGCTGGACGGAGTCTTCCCCAACCTCTCCCTCTCTCCTTGCTGGATCAAGGCATGGGAGACGTCACCGGGCTGCATGTGTGTTGAATGCGGAGGCGCCGTTGTTCGGCGCTTAGATCGGAATCAACCGTGATCTGAATCGCTACGAGTACGACTACCTCATCCGCGTTCTAGTAACGCTTCCGCTTAGCGATCTACAAGGGTATGTAGATGCACTCCCCTTCCCCTCGTTGCTAGATTACTCCATAGATTGATCTTGGTGATGCGTAGAAAATTTTAAATTTCTGCTACGATCCCTAACGGTGGCATCATGAGCTAGGTCTATGCATAGATTCTATGCACGAGTAGAACACAAAGTAGTTGTGGGCGATGATTTGTTCAATTTGCTTGCCGTTACTAGTCTTATCTTGATTCGGTGGCATTGTGGGATGAAGCGGCCCGGACCGACCTTACACGTACACTTACGTGAGACAGGTTCCACCGACTGACATGCACTTGATGCATAAGGTGGCTGGCGGGTGTCTGTCTCTCCCACTTTAGTCGGATCGGATTCGATGAAAAGGGTCCTTATGAAGGGTAAATAGCAAGTGGCATACCACCGTTATGGTTTTGCGTAGGTAAGAAACGTTCTTGCTAGAAACCCATAGCAGCCACATAAAACATGCAACAACAATTAGAGGACGTCTAACTTGTTTTTGCAAGGTATGCTATGTGATGTGATATGGCCAAAAGGATGTGATGAATGATATATGTGATGTATGAGATTGATCATGCTCTTGTAATAGGAATCACGACTTGCATGTCGATGAGTATGACAACCGGCAGGAGCCATAGGAGTTGTCTTAATTTATTTATGACCTGCGTGTCAATGAAAATGCCATGTAATTACTTTACTTTATTGCTAACCGTTAGCCATAGTAGTAGAAGTAATAGTTGGCGAGGCAACTTCATGAAGACACGATGATGGAGATCATGGTGTCATGCCGGTGACGATGGTGTTCATGCCGCGCCTCGAAGATGGAGATCAAAGGCGCAAGATGATATTGGCCATATCATGTCACTTTATGATTTGCATGTGATGTTTGTCATGTTTACATCTTATTTGCTTAGAACGACGGTAGCATAAATAATATGATCCTTCGCAATAATTTCAAGAAAGTGTTCCCCCTAACTATGCACCGTTGCTAAGGTCCGTTGTTCCGAAGCACCACGTGATGATCGGGTGTGATAGGTTCTAACGTTCGCATACAACGGGTGTAAGCCAGATTTACACACGCAATACACTTAGGTTAACTTGACGAGCCTAGCATGTACAGACATGGCCTCGGAACACGGAAGACCGAAAGGTCGAACATGAGTCGTATAGTGGATACGATCAACATGAAGATGTTCACCGATGATGACTAGTCCGTCTCACGTGATGATCGGACACGGCCTAGTTGACTCGGATCATGTATCACTTAGATGACTAGAGAGATGTCTATCTAAGTGGGAGTTCATTGAATAATTTGATTAGATGAACTTAATTATCATGAACATAGTCAAAAGGTCTTTGCAAATTATGTCGTAGCTCACACTTTGGTTCTACTGTTTTAGATATGTTCCTAGAGAAAATTTAGTTGAGAGTTGACAGTAGCAATTATGCGGACTGGGTCCATGAACTGAGGATTGTCCTCATTGCTGCACAGAAGGGTTATGTCCTTAATGCACCACTCAGTGTGTTGAACCTCGAGCATCGTCTGTAGATGTTGGGAAACATCTGACATACACGTTTTGATGACTATGTGATAGTTCAGTACGTAATACTAACGGTTTAGAATTGTGGCACCAAAGACGTTTTTGAAACGTCGCAGAACATATGAGATGTTCCAAAGAATGAAATTGGAATTTCAGACTAGTTCCCACGTCAAGAGGTATGAGACCTCTGACAAGTTTCTTAAGCCTGCAAACTAAGGGAGAAAAACTCAATCGTTGAGCATGTGCTTAGATTGTCTGAGTACTGCAATCGCTTGAATCGAGTGGGATTTAATCTTCCAGATGAGATAGTGATGGTTCTCCATAGTCACTGCCACCAAGCTATTGGAGCTTCGTGATGAACTATAACATATCAGGGATAGACATGATGATCCTTGAGCAACTCGCGATGTTTGACACCGCGAAAGTAGAAATCAAGTAGGAGCATCAATTGTTGATGGTTAAACCACTAGTTTCAAGAAGGGCAAGGGAAAGAAGGGATACTTCATGAGACGGCAAATCAGTTGCTGCTCTAGTGAAGAAACCCAAGGTTGAACCAAACCCGAGACTAAGTGCTTCTATAATGAGGGGAACGGTCACTGAAGCAGAACTACCCTAGATACTTGGTAGATGAGAAGGCTGGCAAGGTCGACAGAAGTATTTTGGATATACGTCATATTATTGTGTACTTTACTAGTACTCCTAGTAGCACCAGGGTAATAAATACCGGTTCGGTTGCTAAGCGTTAGTAACTCGAAATAAAAGGCTGCGGAGACTAGCTAAAGGTGAGATGACGATATGTGTTGGAAGTGTTTCCAAGGTTGATGTGATCAAACATCGCACGCTCCCTCTACCATCGGGATTGGTGTTAAACCGAAATAATTGTTATTTGGTGTTTGCGTTGAGCATAGACATGATTGGATTATGTTTATCGCCACACGGTTATTCATTTAAGGAGAATAATGGTTACTCTGTTTATTTGAATAATACCTTCAATGGTCTTGCACCTAAAATGAATGGTTTATTGAATCTCGATCATAGTGATACACATGTTCATGCCAAAAGATAGTAATGATAGTACCACATACTTGTGGCACTGCCATTTTGAGTCACGTTGGTATAAAACGCATGAAGAAGCTCCATGTTGATGGATCTTTGGACTCACTCGTTTTTGAAAAGATTGAGACATGCAAACCATGTCTATTGGTAGATATGCATGAAGAAACTCCATACAGATGGATCTTTGGACTCACTTGTTTTTGAATCACTTGAGACATGCAAATCATACCACATGGGCAAGATGACTGAAAGGCCTCGTTTTCAGTAAGATGGAACAAGAAAGCAACTTGTTGGAAGTAACACATTTTGATGTGTGCAGTCCAATGAGTGCTGAGGCACGCAGTGGATGTCGTTATGTTCTTACTTCACAGATGATTTGAGTAGATGCTGAGTATATTTACTTGATGAAACACAAGTCTGAATTATTGAAAGGTTTAAGTAATTTTAGAGTGAATTTGAAGATCGTCATGACAAGATGATAAAATGTCTATGATATGATCATAGAGATGAATATCCGAGTTACAAGTTTGGCACACAATTAAGGCATTGTGGAAATTGTTTCACAACTAATACCGCCTGGACCACCATAGTGTGATGGTGTGTCCGAACATCACAACTGCACCCTATTGGATATGGTGCATACCATGATGTCTCTTATCGAATTACCACTATCGCTTATGGGTTAGGCATTAGAGATAACCGCACTCACTTTAAATAGGGCACCACACAATTCCTTTGAGACGACACCATATGAACTATGGTTTAGAGAAACCTAAGCTGTCGTTTCTTAAAAGTTTGGGGCTGCGATGCTTATGTGAAAAAGTTTCAGGCTGATAAGCTCGAACCCAAAGCGGATAAATGCATCTTCATCGAATACCCAAAAATAGTTGGGTATACCTCCTATTTCAGATCCGGAAGCAAAAGTGATTGTTTCTAGAAACGGGTCCTTTCTCGAGGAAAAGTTTCTCTCAAAAGAATTGAGTGGGAGGATGGTGGAGACTTGATGAGGTTATTGAACCGTCACTTCAACTAGTGTGTAGCAGGGCACAGGAAGTTGTTCCCGTGGCACCTACACCAATTGAAGTGGAAGCTTATGATAGTGATCATGAAACTTCGGATCAAGTCACTACCAAACTCATAGGTCGACAAGGATGCATACTACTTTAGAGTGGTATGTAATCCTGTCTTGGAAGTCATGTTGCTAGACAACAATGAACCTACGAGCTATGGAGAAGTTATGGTGGGCCCAGATTCCGAAGAATGGCTCGAGGCCATAAAATCCGAGAGAGGATCCATGTATAAAAGAAAGTATAGACTTTGAAAGAACCACTTGATGGTCGTAAGGTTGTTGGGTGCAGATGGATTTTAAAAGGAAGATAGACAATGATGGTAAGTGTCACCATTAAGAAAGCTCGACTTGTCGTTAAGATGTTTCCCGACAAGTTCAAGGAGTTGACTACGATGAGACTTTCTCACTCTTAGCGATGCTAAGAGTTTGTTGGAATTATGTTAGCAGTTACTGCATTATTTATGAAATCTTGCAGATAGGATGTAAAAAACATTGTTTCCTCGACATTTTTCTTGAGGAAAGGTTGTATGTGATACAACCAGAAGGTTTTGTCAATCCTGAAAGATGCTGACAAGTATGCAAAGCTCCAGCAATCCTTCTAAGGACTGGAGTAAGCATCTCGGAGTTGGAATGTACGCTTTGATGAGATGATCAAAGATTTTGGGTTTATACAAAGTTTATGAGAAACTTGTATTTCCAAAGAAGTGAGTGGGAGCACTATAAATTTTTTGATGAGTATATGTTGTTAACATATTGTTGATCAGAAATGATGTAGAATTTCTGGAAAGCTTGCAGGGTTATTTGAAAGGTGTTTTTCAATGGAAAATCTGGATTAAGCTACTTGAACATTGAGCATCAAGATCTATAAGGATAGATCAAAAACGCTTAATAGTACTTTCGAATGAATACATATCGTGACAAGATTTTGAAGGAGTTCAAAATAGATCAGCAAAGAAGGAGTTCTTAGCTGTGTTACAAGGTGTGAATATTGAGTAAGACTCAAGACCTGACCACGGCAGAAGAGAGAGAAAGGACAAAGGTCGTCCCTTATGCTTTAGATGTAGGCTCTACAGTATGCTATGCTATGTACCGCACCTGAAGTGTGCCTTGCCATGAGTCAGTCAAGGGGTACAAGAGTGATCCAGGAATGGATCACACGACAGCGGTCGAACTTATCCTTAGTAACTAGTGGACTAAGGAATTTTCTCAATTATGGAGGTGGTAAAAGAGTTCATCGTAAAGGGTTACGTCGATGCAAACTTTGACACCACGAGATCAGAGATGCTAAACCCTAGAAGCTAGCCTATGGTATGATTGTCTGTTGTCCTACGGACTAAAACCCTCCGGTTTATATAGACACCGGGAGGGCTAGGGTTACACAAGGTCGGTTACAAAGGAGGAGATATGCATATCCGTATTGCCTAGCTTGCCTTCCACGCCAAGTAGAGTCCCATCCGGACACGAGACGAAGTCTTCAATCTTGTATCTTCATAGTCTAATAGTCCGGACAAAGGATATAGTCCGGCTGTCCGGAGACCCCCTAATCCAGGACTCCCTCAGTAGCCCCCGAACCAGGCTTCAATGATGATGAGTCCGGCGTGCAGTGTTGTCTTCGGCATTGCAAGGCGGGTTCTTCTCCAACTTTCAAGTGTTCGTAAGCAGTGTCCAGCTCCATAAATGTTGAACCTCTTGGCTTCTGTGCCCAATAAGGGTTTTCTCCCACGCGTCGAACGAATACGAGGCACCAGGACGTTTTTACCTTCACCCCCTAGCCAGATAAATAAATTGTCTATTAAAGGAATGGGGACTCTTAGATCCGATCCATACCATCCTCCCCCAGCGAGAGTTCATCAGAGCGTGTTTCGGAAAGATCCATTCCAGCATGGCCGACCTCCGCAGCTCCTCCTCCCGCCCCCGTAGCCCTAAGCCCGATGATTGAGAGAGGTGTTCAGTCCCGCATAGTCGATTAGTCGAGCTGCAGACTAAGGGATTTCTCCCTCCGGCGTATATGGTGCCCGTTTGAGCCGGGCTTGCCACCTACAATGGCGGGGCGCAAGAGGAGAGCTTTCCTTGTCCCTCCATGGGGGAACGGGTCTGCCTTGTTCCTTACTTACTAAGGGGACTTGGATTTCCAATTCATCTGTTCCTCCGCGGGCTCCTGGAGTTCTACGGCCTCCAATTACACAATCTCACCCCTGCCTCCATTCTACATATCGCCGGCTATGTTGCTCTCTGCGAGTTGTTCCTAGGCTGCGAGGCTCACTTCGAGCTGTGGAAAAGGCTATTCTGTCTTGTCCCTTACACACAAAGGGAATCACTTTATCAAGTGGGCGGAGCCGAAATATGGCGCATCGCTGATACTGGATACCTGTCCGGTACCCTGAAGAAGCCGTCCGAAGACTGGCCGTTAGAATGGTTTTATATGGAGGACGGCCCCCTTCCGGACCCTGTTCGGCGGGGTCTTCCTGAGTTCAACAATGCTCCTTTGAAGAAGCGCCGAAGTTGGTGGGCACGGAGCCCCCAGGCGGAAGACAACGGAGAAGTCCTCTATCTGATGAACCAGATCAAAGCACTGGCTCAATCAGGATTGACAATAATCGAAGTTATGTCAATTTGCATAATGCAGGGAGTGCGGTCACTTCAATATCGTGGGTACCCCTTGTGGTGTTATAACGGGGCGGATGACGCCACCCGCTGTGGGCGTAAGGGTCCGGACAATGCTGCCGCTCTAGCGAAAATTCTGTCCGAACTGTTCAAGGGTGAGGAAGAGGAGTTCACCCGCATTAAGCCACGGGATGGATTCTCCATGTACAATCCTCCAAGCTAGGTAAGTTATATCTCCCTGCCCCCATTTTTCCCGCATTCTTAATCGTAAGTATTCACCTTGCCACTTTGCTGTAGGAACTGCGAAAAGCCATAAAGGAGGTCAGCAGCCCTTCTCCACAACCAGAGGACCCTGACTGGGCCCTCGATTCCGGACTTGAAGAAGATCCGGTTATCTCTGTGGAACTGATAGACTGGCGGTTCTATCAGTTAAGCTGCGACGATGCCCTGGTGGCCATTACGGCCGACTATCCCAGACTGCTCCCTGCATCGCAGGTAAGAAAAAACAAAAAGTACCAACTCCAAAACTAGGATCCCCTTTTAGGCACTTCACCCACCATATACACATGGCATCTTTTACAGGGAAGGCATTCGGGACGCCCTGCCGAACCCACAGCAACTCGCCAGCAAGAGGTACCGAGGCCGGGTAGGCCAAAAAGGAAGGCGGTCAGGACGGAGACACCGCCGCAAAGGTATAGGAAAAACCCTGCTTCGTGGTTGTCATGTTTCTCAAAATGTAATGACGCCCGCGTTTCTTTAACAGAAAGAACGCTCGCCGGAATATGTCCGGCGATGCTGCCAATCAAGCTTCCACCAGTCGGGCACTAGGACCGGACATGGAGGCGGAAGGCGATATGGGGCAGGCGCCGGATAATCCCCCTACAGAGGATGCAGATAGATTATCCGCTACAAACTCAAAAGTGGAAAGCGCCATGAATCATAGGCGCCGCCGGGCCGTACTCCGCGACGCTTGTTTCTCACCAGAGGCGTTCGACGCCTTCAATTCTGGAGAGGCGTACCTCCGTGCTGCTCAAGATGGTCTAGCCAGAGCCACGAATCAGTATGTAAATGATGTACGAGTGAGTAAATCTGACGATTTATATGTATCAGTAGCCCCTGAGACTTGAAACAGTTAGTAGAACTGATTTAAGGATCATCTTTAATGTGCAGGTTCTTACAGAGAAGAATACTAGGCTGTCCCAGGAGCTGGAGGAATGCAATACCCAACCGGGGGCCGCTCTTGATGCATTGCAGGAACAGAAAAAGCCTCCCGCTGGTAACATTTACTTTAAAGAATGGTCGTTACCATATAGTGTGCGACGTGTCTGCAGCTCTAACAATTGATTTTGCAGATGAGCCCGGAGAAAGTCCGGGGGACCAACATGTTATGTGACAACTAGAGGGTGGCAAACGCGTGCTGACTAAGGTTATGCTGGAGAAGAACAATCTCCAAGACGCCAACATTAAGCTGAACGTGGAACTAAAAGACGTTCGGGGCCAGCTTGCGGACTCCGAGAAGGAGAATAAGCGGCTTCGGCGCGGCAATTTCAGTAAGTGTTTGAACGAATCCTTTTTAAAGGAGTTCGACAAAGAAGCTGTCTAACAACGTTATGTCTGTAGGTATGCTGACGGGTCGTCCCGCGGAGGAAATGCCCGGGTTTGCGGATGATCTTCTGTCCGAGCTGTCACATCTGCATGAACAAGTTTGGCAGGTGATGTAGGGCGTTGCCCAGGCCTTGTGGCCGTCCGTCTCCCTGCCAGAAGGCATTGCAGAGCTTGCGGAGAAGCTGAAGGGAGCACGGCGGCGCTTCCGTTTATGGAAGATATCAGCCTGCCGACAGGGTGCCAGAGAAGCCTGGGCCATGGTGAAGACACGGTATACCAAGGCAGACCCAAATCACATGGCCGAGGTTGGACCTGTGGGGCCCGACGGAAAAGAGATCCCCGTTAGCTTAGTTTATGGGCAAGTAGAATTAGCCGCAAAGTATTCTCAACAGGATTGTAAGCTGGACCGCCTATTGGATGGTATAGAGGAGGAATTTAGTCAGTCCGCATGACTATGTAATTAAAGTGACATGTATAATGCCTTCTTGCCGGATTGTAGATCATTTGTCATTGCGGACCTTTTCGCTTCAACCTTCGGGCCCGATAGTCCGGAGTGAATCCGAATACCCGCTCAGTTATATAAAACTAGGGTATGCGTGGAGACCAGGCGTAGGGGTCATTAGTGCTTTATCAGACAAGTGCCCAACTAGTTATGTTATATTACATGGGTAGTAAGAAACATCTTCCAGGGAGAATAGTTCCGTTAAGGGTTCCTTTACCTGGGTAAGCATGCCCTAAAGTGCATGTCCGGGCTGCGATAAGAAATGCAGAAAAAGCATCTTGGGGCAGATATGGACAATAAATAAAAATCATCTTTTGTTCACCGACCGAATATTCCCTTAAGAACGCTAGCTTTCGGCTTCACCCAGTCCGAGTTACACATCCGGCTGACCCGACAGTAACAATCGCAGAGGTGCTCCCCTTATGCCCTAGCCGAATTAACGGGAACGTAGGGCATAAATACAAGAGCTAGGCAACCCAGCTTGGCCAAAACTTAAGTCATATCGATGCATATAATGGTGAAAAAAGGTACACGCGGAAGTATAACACATGTGTTGGGTGTGAGGCCCAGATAAATAATTTAAGCTTCTGTGAAAGAAGCCCCCAGGTATGAAGAGTGTGGCTAGCGCATCTGTAATGTACAAGCGAGGCACAAGGTGACCCTTCAAGGCCTAGAGAAATAATAAGAGAAAGAAAGAAAGGGAAACAAGACAGATGATGTATATGCAGAAAATGGACGAAGGGAGGGGACTAACATAGAGTCTGGTGCTAGGCGTAGAATCTTCGGAGCCTGGCCGCGTTCCATGGGTTCGGCTCGAGTCGACTAGTCGATGCATCCTGCAGTCGGTACGCTCCACCGGTCAGAACTTGGTCAATAATGAAGGGACCTTACCATTTGGGCTCGAGCTTGTTCTTTTTCTTATCCGGCAGGCGTAGAACTAGTTCGCCAACGTTATAAATTTTGGCCCGTACTTCTCTGCTTTGGTATCTGCGAGCATGTTGCTGATAAAATGCGGAACGGGCTTTGGCTATGTCGTGCTCCTCCTCCAAGGTGTCCAGACTGTCCTGCCGATCGAGCTCAGCTTCTCTTTCTTCATACATGCACACTCGCGGTGAGTCATGAATTATGTCATAGGGCAAGACTGCCTCTGCGCCGTACACCATAAAGAACGGTGTATATCTGGTACTACGATTCGGCGTGGTCCGCAGCCCCCAGAGTATGGAGTCGAGCTCCTCTACCCAGTGCGTGTCAGACTCCGTTAAGGAACGCACTAATCTAGGTCTAATGCCGCTCATTATAAGACCGTTTGCTCGCTCGAATTGACCGTTGGTTTGTGGGTGATAGACTGAAGCATAATCGAGCTTGATGCCCATTTTGCTGCACCAGAGTTTTACCTCGTCAGCCGTGAAGTTCGTGCCATTGTCAGTGATGATGCTGTGGGGGACGCCATAACGGTGTAAAACCCCGGATATGAAGTCTATCACCGGTCCGGATTTGGCTGTTTTAACAGGTTTGGCCTCTATCCATTTGGTGAATTTATCCACCATGACCAGTAAGTATTTTTTCTTGTGGGTTCCCCCTTTAAGGGGTCCAACCATGTCAAGCCCCCAGACCGCAAAGGGCCATGTAATGGGGATTGTTTGGAGGGCGGTGGGTGGCATGTGGCTTTGATTTGCAAAGAGCTGGCAACCGGCACAACGTTGGACCACGTCCCGTGCGTCTGCCCCGGCCGTTGGCCAATAGAATCCTGTGCGGAAGGCCTTGCTTACAAGGGCCCGGGCTGCGGCATGATGACCGCCGAGTCCGGCGTGAATTTCTACCAAAAGATTCCGCCCTTCCTCTTCGGAGATGCACCTTTGAAGGACTCCGCTAGTGCTTTTTTGTACAATTCTCCCTCATGGACCCCGTAGGCCTTGGATCGCCGCACTATGCAGCGTGCCTCATTTTGGTCCTCCGGAAGTTCCTGTCTAGTTAGGTAGGCCAGGAATGGTTCTGTCCATGGGGCAATAATGGCCATTATTACGTGGGCTGAAGGTGTTATTTCAGTGGCAGAGCCTCCGATTGTGTCAGAGTATTCGGCATCGGGCATTTTGGCCGGGTCCGGACTATTGTTACCGGTGTCTCCTTCCCATACTACGGATGGCTTGAACAACCTTTCCAGAAATATGTTGGGGGGACCGTATCGCGTTTTGCGCCGATGCGAGCGAGGACATCCGCCGCCTGATTGTTTTCCCGAGCCACATTGTGAAATTCGAGCCCCTCGAACCGAGCTGACATTTTTAGGACGGCGTTTCGATAGGCCGCCATTTTCGGATCCTTGGCGTCAAAGTCTCCATTTATTTGGGATATTGCGAGGTTTGAATCCCCACGCACCTCCAAGCGTTGAATGCCCATGGAGACTGCCATCCGAAGACCATGCAACAGAGCTTCGTATTCGGCTGCATTATTGGAGTCTGTATACAATATTTGTAGTACGTACTGAACGGTATCCCCGGTTGGGGATGTCAGGACGACGCCAGCCCCTAGAACGGCTAGCATTTTAGAACCGTCGAAGTGCATGATCCAGTTGGAGTCTGCGCCGTACTCTTTAGGGAGTTCATCCTCCGTCCATTCGGCGACGAAGTCGGCCAATACTTGCAATTTAATGGCTCGTCAGGGTTTGTATGTTATGTCGAATGGGAGGAGCTCAATGGCCCATTTGGCAATCCGGCCCGTAGCATCGCGGTTGTTTATAATATCATTAAGTGGCACTTCCGAGGCTACCGTAATCGAACACTCTTGAAAGTAGTGTCGTAGCTTCCAGGACGCCATGAATACCGCATAGGCTATCTTTTGATAATGTGGGTACCATGATTTGCATGGAGTGAGGACAGTGGATACATAGTATACTGGCTTTTGAAGAGGGAATTTATGTCCGGTAGCTTCTCGTTCGACGACGAGCACTGCGCTTACAACTTGATGAGTTGCCACAATGTACAATTGCATTGGTTCGCCAATGTTTGGCGCGGCCAGGATTGGGTTGGTTGCCAAAATGGCCTTTATTTCTTCCAATCCGGCTGTGGCAGCGTCCGTCCACTCAAAGTGTTCGGTGCGCCGAAGAAGGCGATAAATGGGTAAAGCTTTTTCTCCTAAGCGGGAGATAAAGCGGCTTAGAGCCGCCACACATCCAGTTAACTTCTGGATTTGTTTGAGGTCTGTTGGTGTAGCCAACTGTGACAAAGCTCGGATTTTGGCCGGATTAGCTTCGATACCTCTACTGGAGACAATGAAACCCAGGAGCTTTATGGCTGGTACGCCGAAAACGCATTTTTCTGGATTGAGCTTGATGTCGTATGTTCGGAGGTTGTCAAATGCGAGCCTCAAGTCGTCTATCAAAGAGTCGACGTGTTTGGTTTTAACAACCACATCGTCTACGTATGCCTCTACTGTTTTGCCGATTTGTTTCTCCAGACATGTCTGAATCATGCGCTGATATGTTGCGCCGGCGTTCTTGAGCCCAAAAGGCATTGTGTTAAAACAGAAGGGACCGTATGGTGTGATGAATGCCGTTGCATCTTGGTCGGACTCCGCCATCTTGATTTGGTGGTAACCGGAGTATGCGTCGAGGAAACACAATGACTCGTGTCCTGCGGTAGCATCAATGATTTGATCGATGCGTGGGAGGGGGAAGGGATCCTTTGGGCAAGCTTTATTGAGGTCTTTGAAGTTGACACAAAGGCGCCAGGATTTGTCCTTCTTTGGTACCATCACCAGGTTTGCTAGCCAGTCCGGGTGTTTTATTTCTTTGATGAATCCGTCCTCTAATAACTTGGCTAGTTCCTCTCCCATGGCCTGTCTCTTAGGTTCGGAGAAACGCTGAAGAGCTTGCTTGACCGGCTTGAATCCCTTTAGGATATTGAGGCTATGCTCGGCCAGCCTGCGTGGGATTCCTGGCATGTCTGAGGGATGCCAGGCGAATATGTCCCAGTTCTCGCGCAGGAACTCTCGTAGTGCGGCGTCCACAGCGGGGCTTAGCTGTGCCCTGATGGAGGCTATTTTTGTAGGGTCCGTTGGGTGGACTTGAAATTTGACTATTTCATCCGCTGGTTTAAAAGAGGTGGATTTGGATCTCTTGTCGAGTATCATGTCGTCCCTGTCCATTGTGGAGCGTAGCGTGGTTAATTCCTTGGCCGAGAGGGCTTCGGATAATGCCTCGAGGGCCAATGCGGCTGTTTTGTTTTCGGCGTGGAGTGCTGTGTCCGGATCGCTGGCGAGAGTGATGATTCCGTTGGGCCCGGGCATTTTGAGCTTCATGTACCCATAATGGGGTACGGCTTGGAAGATTGTGAATGCCTCCCGTCCTAAAAGAGCGTGGTAACCACTGCTGAACTGGGCCACTTGGAATGTAATTTCTTCGGACCTGTAATTATCCGGCGTGCCGAATACCACATCTAGTGTGATTTTCCCAGCACAGCGTGCTTCCTGACTGGGGATGATTCCTCTAAAGGTTGTGCTACTTTCCTCAATGTGGTTCCAGTCTATTTCCATCTTTTGAAGAGTTTCCTCATAGATGAGGTTTAATCCGCTGCCGCCGTCCATGAGTACTTTGGTGAGTCGAAAGCCATCCACGATTGGACTGAGGACCAGTGCGGCTAGTGCTCGGGCTATTCGGAATTTAGGTTCGTCACTGGCATTGAAGGTAATAGCCGTGTCACTCGATGGATTTATTGCTACTACGTGGAAGATTTCGGCCATGCTGCGGAGTGTTCGCTTGCGTCTATTATTTGACGCGGCGGTCTCAAAGACCGTTAACACCATATTTTTATCCACGGGATGGTGCTCTGTGATATTTGGGAGAAGTAGATCCTCACCACTTTTGGCCACCTGCCGGAGTATCCAACATGCTCTAAGGCTCTGCATTGGTATTGTATCTGCTGTACTATGAATTTTGCAGGGTCCGTTGAGCCATCCCTCCAGTACGGTTCCATACCCTATAGAGGGTTTTTGCTTTTTGGTAGTTGACCCGGGTGTATTGTGATAATGCACCCTTTTGTTTCGGACTGGGTTTGTATTCAGGGCCGGATTATCCCAAAAGTTTGTTTCGGTTTTCCAGGCACTTTCCATCGCACAGTACTTTCGTACTATGGACGCCAAGTCAGCGAAGCGTGTTATCTCACGGCGATTTATGGCGTTAAGGATTCCCTTGTCCGTGCAATTATTGCAGAAAAATAGGATTGCGTCTTCCTCGCGACAGTCCGTAACCTTGTTCATCGCAAGGAGGAATCTGGCCCAATAGTGATGTACTGTTTCCTGGGGCTCTTGCCTGATGTGGGAAAGATCGCTTATGTTTGGGTGGGTGGGTGGAATTGAATCCGAACCCTCACCTGATCTGGGATCCAGGGGCCGAGGAATTTCCAATTTTGGAAGTTTCGGTTCCAGGGTGTGACCCGATAATCTTGGCCCGCTGCCTGACTCTAAGTTCAGGGATTGGATGTTGTCTTCCCGCGAACGGGCATCCAGCTCAGAGAGCTCGGGAATCCGGACATAGTTGGTCCTCAAGATGGAGGAAAGGTCGCCGCATTATTCCTCCACCACTGCAATATGATGGGTGACCGGTGGAGAGTTAATCTCCCTTTGATAGGGTTTAAGCCCAATCCAATCATAGTCCATAGAGACTCCCAAGGCAGTGATGCGATCTAAGAGCTCATTTAAGGAGGCGGGCTCCATTGGATCCATCTGTTCGGCGAGTGCCTATTTGACGTGGAGGCTGTTTTTGATGACCCGAGAAGTCATCGTTGGTGCGGCGGCCGAACAGGCGGTCATGATGAAACCGCCTAGCCGGAGAGTTTGGACGACAGCCAAAGCTCCCCCGACAGTAGTACCATCTTTAAAGACGAGACGAGACATCCTTCCTTCTGGCGACGGCACAAAGGAACTCTCAATGAAAGCACCAATGTCGGTGTCAAAACCGGCGGATCTCGGGTAGGGGGTCCCGAACTGTGCGTCTAGGCGGATGGTAACAGGAGGCAGGGGACACGAAGTTTTACCCAAGTTCGGGCCCTCTTGATGGAGGTAAAACCCTACGTCCTGCTTGATTAATATTGATGATATGGGTAATACAAGAGTAGATCTACCACGAGATCAGAGAGGCTAAACCCTAGAAGCTAGCCTATGGTATGATTGTCTGTTGTCCTACGGACTAAAACCCTTCGGTTTATATAGACATCGGAGAGGGCTAGGGTTACACAAGGTCGGCTACAAAGGAGGAGATATACATATCCGTATTGCCTAGCTTGCCTTCCACGCCAAGTAGAGTCCCATCCGGACACGAGACGAAGTCTTCAATCTTGTATCTTCATAGTCTAACAGTCCGGCCAAAGGATATAGTCCGGCTGTCCGGAGACCCCCTAATCCAGGACTCCCTCAGCGGTATATATAGATCTCGTCTTTTTATCCTTAGTAGCAATGATACATACGTGTCTCTTCCCTTTCTGTCACTGGGATCAAGCACCTTAAGATCGAACCCACTACCGGGCACCTCTTCCCATTGCAAGATAAATAGATCGAGTTGGCCAGACAAAACCCAAATATTGGAGAAGAAATACGAGGCTATAAGAGATCATGCATAAAAGAGATCAAAGAAACTCAAATACTTTCATGGATATAAAAACATAGATCTGATCATAAACTCGAAGTTCATCGATCCCAACAAACACACCGCAAAAGAGTTACATCATATGGATCTCCAAGAGACCATTGTATTGAGGATCAAGAGAGAGAGATGAAGCCATCTAGCTACTAACTACGGACCTGAAGGTCTAGAAAGAACTACTCACGCATCATCGGAGAGGCACCAATGGAAGTGGTGAGCCCCTCCGTGATGGTGCCTAGATTGGATCTGGTGATTTTGGACTCTGCGGCGGCTGGATGAATATTTCGTCGACTCCCCTAGGGTTTTGGGAATATTTGGGTATTTATAGAGCAAAGAGGCGGTCCGGGGTGCGCCCTGGTTGGTTGTGCCCCCCTCGGGGCACCCCCCAGGTGCAACCAGGGCCCATCTGCTTCCCTTTTGCCCATAAAAAATCATCGTAAAGTTTCATGTCATTTGGACTCCGTTTGATACTAATTTCCTTTGATGTAAAATACATGGAAAAAACAGGAACTGGCACTGGGCACTATGTCAATAGGTTAGTACCAAAAATGATATAAAATAACTAAAATTATTATAAAACATCCAAGATTGATAATAAAACAGCATGGAACAATCAAAAATTATAGATACGTTGGAGACGTATCAAGACCGGGGATGGCACACAGTTGCAAAACTCATGGAATATTGAGCATCTCCATAAGTACTACCCGTAAGGTGCGAGGCTGCCGGGCACTACCCGGCAGCCACCCTTTTGTACAGGACTTGCCTCAGTTGCATGTAACCCCTTGTACAAAGCCGGGGCGATGACCCCGAGCAAGAGAAAATAAAGAAGCGCTGTGGGGCGGCCCGATCAAGATCGCATGCATGCACTAGCACACCCAGATCACTTCATAAGCATTTCATGAGCATTTGCATATGCATAGAGATAGGATTGCATCCTTCATTCATTGTCACCTACATGGAGTTGCAGGTTCCTGCCGTGAACTTGACACCAACAAGGGACAAGAAGATTGCAAGGCACATTGATCCCCGGCAAGCCAAACAGATAAGTTTACCTCTTGTCCATTAGTGTTCTGTAAGCTATAACTTGTGCATAGAGAAACCTAGCCGCTCCCTTGGAACCAGGATGCTCCCATCTTTGGCTCGAACGCTACTTCGGCCTAGATGGTCATAGTGGCCCTTGGTATAGAAGGAGTGGGCGGGGGGCTGGCACCTCAGTCTATTCCCCGGCAGACATGGTTCTCCGGGAGACGAAAAGGGTGCCGGTAGGATATCCTGCCGGGAAAGCTCGTTTAATTATAGTAAAGACGCAATCCACCTCTGCACGGACATATACATGCACGGGTTCCCGGCAAGGTTTATCTCTTTCATTGACATGCAGATACAAGTACAAGCATTACAGAACACAAACATGGATGAAAGGATTACATTATTTGAATTAAGATTTGGCGATTGCCTACAAGTTTAAGATTTAAAAAGATAAGTGCCCCGTAAACTCCTCTCCCTGTCCCTCTTATCCCAGGTAATGCGATAAGAGAAGAAGAAGGCATGAGCAGCGCCTTAGCAGGGGAATGGCGAGGCTACGAAGGAGGAAGACGCGCGGGACACCTCGAGAGTCCGCTAGTCACCACCTCCAGGACCTGACCAGGGGCTCCAGTACAGGCACCGGCAGAGGAAGGCGCTAGATCCCGGCCAGAAGACCCCAAAAGGAAGCAAAAGCACTAGGGGAACTAGCCTTTTCCCGGCAGCGGAAAGAAACGGTGATGACGGCGCTGGGAAAAGGGGGGAAGAGCCATGCAAATGGGCAGCAGGTCACCAGTACAAGACGAACGCGTTGATGCGGTTGTACTCCTACTGGACGACCTGCCTCCCATCTTCTCCTTCTCCCCAACCTTCATCTCCGCCAACACCGCTTCGGGAGGAGGCCGAGGCCCTAGTCCGGCACCCCCAGCAGAGAAACAGCAAGCGGCCAAGACGGGAAGGGGGCTCGAGGCGTGCCGCGCCCCACCTTGGCGGGCAGGAAGGTGTGCCTCTTGTCGACGTCGGCCCCAAGACCTCTGGGAGGGGCGGTGCTGGGATTGCCAATGATCTCGGCCTCTCCTCCCAGACGAACATCGAAGATACCAAAAGACTCGCCACGTGAAGGACCAGGCTCACTCCCCAAGCATTAGCACCGGCATAAGACAATGATAACCCCAAATAGGAGCCTGGGGGCTGGCCCCAGGCTTCCTTCTCCAACATGACCAACAGAGAACAAGGGGAGAAGAAGGAGAATGCAAAGGTGGACGGCTTTGCCCTCTTCCGCCCCTCCCTTTTAGAGGACGGGCGCGGAAGGGCAGTGGCTCCATCCACGGATAATCACCTCCCTCCTCCGCCAATTCAAGATGGGCAGGCCCTTTCCAAGGTACTCTCCTGCGCCACGTGCCTCCATTACCTACCCTACGTGATAAATACTGCATATGTGGCTAAGGATAAGGGCGCGATGTGGGAAGAGTAAATTGGCAGTTTCTACCCCATGCGTTAAAGTCATTCACGGGCCATCACTGGAGCAACCCCACCACTATTGGCTTTACACCACGCACGGGGATACTGGAAACTGGCCCGGAATCAAGGCTGATGAAGCAGCAACGGAAAACTCAAGGGGCCAACCCCTTCAGCAACCTTGCCTGTGCACTTATTAGGCCCTACCCCGACGACGCTCAGCAGCGCATTCGTGGCAGGCCCGGGGGCTTCTATCGGTGCAACAAACCCTGGGTCTGTTGCCCAGACTATGCACATGCACGAGATCAAGATTGAATCACCAACCCAAGTCAGTGATTGAAGGACCAAGAGATTTGAAGAACCAACACGTAGTCCAGAGATACCAAGATCGAGCCAGAAGGGCAAGATATCGGCAAGAGAAGGGCCTCCCTTGCCGGGAAGGCGAGCCAGGCAAGGGGCAAGGCCACCGCAAGGAGCAGGCAGCCGAGGCACCCCGGCAAGGTATTCTGGGGCTCGCGGGGGCAGAACCACCCCACCAACCACCCAAGAGCGACCCACGTCATCAATCAGTGCGGTGTCAAGCCACAAGATTATTAAGTGGCAGTCGTTCGCCACATGGCAGCCATTTCCTACAGAAGAAGCCTACAGATGACACTCGTCCTGCGACGTGTCAAGGGAACATGCGCGGAGCTGGCAAGATAGTCTGGCAAACCTTGCCGGGCGACCTGTTATGTGACACCAAGCGGCGCATTTAATGCTCCCTGTCAGCCTGCTGAGTTAGGTATGATAGCACTGTTTGCTATCATATCAGTGGATAATGACTACTTTGCCATTGTGGTGACCCCTTAATCTATAAAAGGAGGCCTGTGGCACTCGTAGGAGGGGTTGGAAAGTTGATGAACCCAAGCCACCATACGCGCATAGCCGCTCTGGCCCCTAGGCGAACCCTGCCACACAAGTGTACTATGCATCACCACGTTCATTCCACCAAAGTAGGAGTAGGGTCTTACGCCTCGCGGCGGCCCGAACCTGGGTAAATTGCTTGTGTGCTTTCTGTCGTGCTGCCATACGCTAATTATGCTCTTTGTGCAAAGCGGCGTCCCCCTGCCGAACCAGCAAGGGGCCACCCGGTCCCATAGGTGGCCGCGGATATCCCGTGACACAGGTTCACTAGAAGCATGAAAGGTTCTATCAATTTTCTTTTTCTTTGTATTACTAGAAGTAACTTGTTTCTTATGAGCAGGGAAATATTTTTCAAAGAAGTAATATATCATATCCTGGGGACTACGCACACAACCAGGAGGAAGAGAATTAAACCATATCTTAGCATCACCCTTTAGTGAGAAAGGAAACAACTTGGGAATATAGTAATAGCGAAATTTTTCCTCATGAGAAAATAGGGTGGCTATATCATTCAATTTAGTAAGATGTGCCACAACAATTTCAGATTCATAACCATGGAAAGGATCAGATTCAACCAAAGTAATTAACTCAGGATCGACAGAGAATTCATAATCATTATCAGTAACAAAGATAGGTGAAGTAGCATCATCAATAACATGCGACATATCAGAATCAATAGCAGGTGTAGGTGTCGCAAGCTTACTCAAAACAGAAGGTGAATCAAGTGCAGAGCTAGATGGCAGTTCCTTACCTCCCCTTGTAGTAGAGGGATAGATCTTGGTTTTGTTGTCTTTTAGATTCCTCATAGTGATTAACAGATATAAATCCCAAGTGACACAAAAAATAGAGCTATGCTCCCTGACAATGGCTTCAGAAAAAGGTCTTGATAACCCACAAGTATGGGGGATCGCAATAGTTTTCGAGGGTAGAGTATTCAACCCAAATTTATTGATTCGACATGAGGGGACCCAAAGAATATTCTCAAGTATTAGCAGCTGAGTTGTCAATTGAACCACACCTGAAGGAGTTAATATCTACAAAAAAGTATTTAGTAGCAAAGTAGTATGGAAGTAAAGGTAACAATGGCAAAAGTAACACTAGCAATTTTGTAGCAATTGTAAAAGTGGCAACGGAAAAGTAAATTAGCAAAGATCAATATGAAACGAACTCGTAGGCAATGGATCAACGATGGATAATTATGTCGGATGGCATTCATCATGCAACAGTTATAACCTAGGGTGACACGGAACTAGCTCCAATTCGTCAATATAATGTAGGATGGCATTCATCATGCAACAGTCATACGTGCTTATGGAAAAGAACTTGCATGACATCTTTTGTCCTATCCTCCCATGGCAGTGGGGTCCTAATGGAAAGTAAGGGATATTAAGGCCTCCTTTTAATAGAGAACCGGAACAAAGCATTAGCACTAAGTGAATACATGAACTCCTCAAACTACGGTCATCACCGGGAAGTGTCCCGAATATTGTCACTCCGGAGTTGCCAGATCAAAACACGTAGTAGGTGACTATAACTTGAAGATAGGATCAAGAACACAAATATATTCATGAAAACATAATAGGTTCTGATCTGAAATCATGGCACTCGGGCACTAGTGACAAGCATTAAGCATAACAAAGTCATAGCAACATCAATCTCAGAACATAGTGGATACTAGGGATCAAGACCTAACAAAACTAACTCGATTACATGATAAATATCATCCAGCCCATCACCGTCCAGTATGCCTATGATGAAATTACTCAAGCACGGGGGTGAGCATCATGAAATTGGTGATGATGACGACGACGATTTCCCCTCTTCGAAGCCCCGAATGGACTCCAGATCTGGCCACCCGATGAAGAACAGTGGGTGACGGCGGCTCCGTATCATAAAACGCGATGAATCCTTATCTCTCATTTTTTCTCCCCAAACGTGAATGTATGGAGTTGGAGTTGAGGTCGGTGGACGTCCAGGGGACCCACAAGGCAGGGGCGCGCCCCCACCCTTGTGGATAGCTAGTGGGTCCCCCTCAGTTGATTCTTTCACCAATATTTTTTTATATTCCAAAAATATTCTCCGTGGATTTTCAGGTCATTCTGAGAACCTTTATTTCTGCAGAAATAACACCAAGGCAATTCTGCTGAAAACAGCGTCATTCCGGGTTAGTTCCATTCTAATCATGCAAATTAGAGTCCAAAACAAGGGCAAACGAGTTTGGAAAAGTAGATACGATGGAGACGTATCATTATTCCATCCAGGTCGCCTATTCCTGCCACCGCTGCCACCACGGGTCAATGTTGTTCCACCATGATCACTCCCTGATGAATTCCTCTCAAATTTCTTATATGTTTCTTTGATTCATGGCCTCGTGTTTAGTTTCTTGCTCCTCCATTATTACCTCGTCGCCAGTGGTGCCAAAGTCGTGGAACTTACTTGTGTAGCCGCGTCCGCCTCCTCCATGAAAGCATTGTAGGTGTAGAACATGGCTCCCCGCACCCACTCTGGTTGCGGTCGCTCGTCATTGAATTGAACATGTTGCCGGCCTGCTACTTCCTACTGGCGATGCCACGATACCCTACAAAGGTTGTACAACTTTAACCACAAGACCTACTTAGTCCCTGAGGGAGTGCTGGATTAGGGGGTGTCCGGATGGCCGGACTCCTGGACTGTGAAGATACAAGATTGAAGACTCCGTCCCGTGTCCGGAAGGGACTTTCCTTGGCGTGGAAGGCAAGCTTGGCGATACGGATATGAAGATCTCCTAACATTGTAACCGACTTTGTGTAACCCTAACCCTCTCCGGTGTCTATATAAACCGGAGGGTTTTAGTCCGTAGAACAACATACACATCAACAATCATACCATAGGCTAGCTTCTAGGGTTTAGCCTCTCCGATCTCATGGTAGATCTACTCTTGTACTACCCATATCATCAATATTAATCAAGAAGGATGTAGGGTTTTACCTCCATCGAGAGGGCCCGAACCTGGGTAAAACTTCGTGTCCCTTGCCTCCTGTTACCATCCGGCCTAGACGCACAGTTCGGGACCCCCTACCCGAGATCTGCCGGTTTTGACACCGACATTGGTGCTTTCATTGAGAGTTCCTCTGTGTCGTCGCCGTCAGGCTCGATGGCTCCTACGATCATCAATAGCGATGCAGTCGAGGGTGAGACCTTCCTCCCTGGACAGATCTTCGTCTTCGGCGGCTTCGCACTGCGGGCCGATTCGCTACGCCATCTGGAGCAGATCGAAAGCTACGCCCCTGGCCGTCAGGTCAGATTTGGAAGTTTAAACTACATGGCTGACATCCGCGGGGACTTGATCTTCGACGGATTCGAGCCACTGCTGAGCGCGCCGCACTGTCACGACGAGCATGATCTAGCTCTACCGCCGAACAGTGCCCTGGAGGCCGCACCCGCATCGGCTCCGACCCTCAATTCGGAGCCAACTGCGCCGATCGAGGATGGGCGGTTGGACGCCACCTCAGGGGCTGCGATCCCAATGGCGATTGAGCCGAACACCAGCCCCGTACTCTGCGAGACTCGTGACTCCAAGGAGCCGTACCCCTCTCCAGACTCCGAACCTTCCGCGCCCCTGTCGATCGAATCCGATTGGGCGCCGATTACGGAGTTTACTGCCATGGACATCTTTCAGCACTTGCCTTTCGGTGACATTCTGAAGACACTGAAGTCTCTCTCTTTATCAGGAGAGCCCTGGCCGGACTACCGTCAGCAAGGTTGGAGTTCGGACGATGAAGAAATTCAAAGCCCACCCACCACCCACTTTGTAGCCACTATCGACGATTTAACCGACATGCTCGACTTCGACTCCGCAGACATCGACGGTATGGACGCTGATGAAGGAGACGATGAAGAACCAGCGCCCATTGGACCCTGGAACGCCACCTCGTCATATGACGTATACATGGTGGATTCACCAAAAGATGATGACGAGGAGCGGAAGGACGCACCGAAAGCTTGTTCCCTCGAAAAGCAGTCAAAGCGGCGACGCAAGCGCCGCCCCAAATCCCGCCTCGACAGAAATAGCGATCATACAGACCCAGCGCTGGAGCAAGGCGAACCGCTGCCGGACAATGGCAATCCGGATAATCAAACCGAACAAACAAATCCTATCAAGGCTAATGGTCCGGACGACATAACGCCGGACAGGCACCCGGAGCAGCAGACTGCCCGTAAAAGGCTTGTTGCCACCGCGAGGAGTCTAAAAAAGCACAAGCAAAGGCTCAAAGCCGCACAAGACACACTCCAAATCAGATGGAGTAAAATACTCAACACCGCAGCAAGGTACGGCGACAATCGCCCCTCCAAGAGCTACCCAAAGGGGAAGATGCTAAGCGAACTCGATGAGGAGGCCTCAGAACTCCCACAAAAAAATATCAAAGCAGCCACCTGGTCGGATAGACGACCCCTCTACCAACACAGATCGGCATACAATGCCGCTCACAATACAATACGCGACCCATGTGAGGGCTCACACCCAAAGGACGGCGCAACAAGATCCATCTATGGACCACGCAAGCGCACCCCAACATACAATGCAACACAACAAACATCCGAACAACGCGGTACACCCAGCTACAGGGGTGCCACACATCCCCTATGCTTCACCGACGAGGTGCTGGACCATGAATTTCCAGAAGGATTCAAGCCCGTAAACATAGAGGCATACGACGGAACAACAGACCCTGGGGTCTGGATTGAGGTCTACATCCTTCATATCCATATGGCTCGAGGGGATGATCTCCACGCCATCAAGTACCTACCCCTCAAGCTCAAAGGGCCAGCTCGTCACTGTCTCAAAGGACTACCCGAAAGCTCGATTGGAAGTTGGGAAGAGCTTGAAGACGCTTTTCGGGCAAATTTTCAAGGGACTTATGTCCGACCTCCGGATGCGGACGATTTGAGTCATATAACTCAACAACCCGGAGAGTCAGCCCAAAAGCTTTGGAACAGGTTTCTTACTAAAAAGAACCAGATTGTCGACTGTCCGGACGCCGAAGCCCTAGCAGCTTTCAAGCATAGCGTCCGTGACGAATGGCTCGCCAGACACCTCGGCCAAAATAAGCCGAGAACGATGGCCGAACTGACAAACCTCATGACCCGCTTTTGCGCGGGTGAGGATAGCTGGCTACCCAGATGCAGCACCAGTGACCCCAGCACATCTGAAGTTAGAGATGGAAACGAGAAATCACGGCGCAACAGCAATAACAAATGCCGGAATAAAGAAGACAACACGAAGGGCACGATAGTAAATGCCGGATTCAAAAGCTCTCGGCCAGGTCAAAAGCCGCCCCCTAAAGGCACCAGGGATGAATTGTCCAGCCTCAAGAAAATTCTGGACCAAGTATGTTAGATTCATAGTACCCCTGGCAAACCTGCTAATCATACCCATAGAGAATGTTGGGTCTTCAAGCAGTCCGGCAAGCTCAACGCCGTACACAAGGGGGAGGATACACCAAGTGAAGACGAGGACGAGCCCCCCAAGCAAGACACGGGGGAGCAAAAGAAATTTCCACCAGAAGTCAAAACGGTAAACGTGTTACACGTAATCAATGGAAAAAACAATGCGGCACTCCCAGGAAAATATACCCAAGTGCCTGTCACCACAAAGTCCTACCACTGGTCATCTCAACCGATCACTTTCGACCATCGCGCTTACTCAGCAAGTATCCGACACGCAGGATGGGCTGCCCTGGTATTAGACCCTGTAATTGGCGGATATCACTTCACAAGAGTCTTGATGGACGGCGGCAGTAGCCTAAACCTAATATATCAGGATACAATCCGCGGGATGGGGTTAGACCCAACACAAATTCGCCATAGCAATACTACCTTTAAAGGAGTAACGCCAGGCCCAGGGGCTCGTTGTACGGGCTCCCTCCTACTACAAGTTATATTCGGCTCCCCCGACAACTTCCGTCGCGAGCATTTAACTTTCCACATCGCTCCGTTTCAAAGTGGCTATCAAGCACTGCTCGGACGCAAAGCTTTCGCTCGCTTTAATGCAATGCCACACTACGCCTCCCTCACACTCAAGATGCCCGGTCCACGTGGCATCATTACAGTGCACAGAAATATCAAGCGATCTCTGTGCGCCGAAGAGAGTGAGGCTGCCTTGGCAGCCGCACACTAAAGGCACCCGGACAAGCGAAAGCATCCAATAGGTCGTCAAGACCTCAGATACAACTAATCAAGTCTGGCGCCGCTATTTATACGGAATAAATGGTCACACCGCCCATTTGTCAATACAAGGGGCTCAACGCGCGCAGACAAGTGGCAAGTTCTTATCATCTTGAAATTTACATGGTTTCTTTAAAAACTATCTTTTTGCATGACGACTTTTTTACTTAACTTCCTCTCTTTTACAGACGATCATTGTGCCACACCCGTCCAGGATACGGCACAACGGAGACACAGGCACAGACGTGCAGCAGGGACCCGCTCCAAGGATTCTTTTTAGATTAAGACCCTGCGTAAACCTTTTTTTTACTGTCTCTTGTTGACACATATCCACCGTTGAGAAGGATGCTGGCGTCTTGGCATGTGGCCACGCCCGAACAATGCGCGTACCTGGACACAAGGGGCTTCTTACAAAGGCCACTATTTAGGCCCGTTTTATACCACAAAGACCGAATACCTTAGGGAGTGTTCGGCGTCGCGAGTTTGGCCCTATATGCATCAGCTCCGAATCATTATCTTTGGTCAAATGTTGGGTTTGCCCGGCTCCTGTGTTTTGGTGCCTTACATTGTGCCTTGCCGGCTAAGGTAGCACCAGGAGAACTACTGCGATTGTGCCCTGGTTCATCCGGACGAGCACCTCAGTAGAGAAAGCCAAAAACTGACTGTCAAGCATGAGACTGGTCAACCACTCGATGACCTATGGGAATGTTAGAATTCCTCCGCCTTAACAAAGGGCCGTTTTCTGGCCAGGCATGTACGCACCCCGGAATCGGGATAGTGCGGTGCCACCAGGGGCTATCTAGTAGCCCCACTGTCAAACTCCTATGGCTAAGTGAAAGTGCTAAAGCATTATAGTCCGGTTGCCTCGCTCCCTCCGCTATCACCTCCTTAATAGGACCAAGACGTTGGGTTAAGTGTGAACGCGTGTTTTTGCAAGCACCTCCGCATTATATGCGTGGGGGTTGAAGCCAACGACTGCAATCTTTCAGGTTATACGCATGTATACATAAACGGCCGCCCAGGAGGCATCATATTACTTTCAGGCAAAAGTATAAAAATAGCCTTATAAAAATTCATAAAAGCATTTCTCTTACAATGAGATTACATATCACTCAAACATAATATTTTTTGAGCACTAGGTCTCTATCAAACGGGCACCCTCAAGAACTTCTTCAAAGTAGTGCTCAGCAGCCTTTCGACCTATAGCCGAATCCCGCGTTGCAACATTGGTAGCATCCATCTCCGCCCAGTATGCCTTAACACGAGCAAAGGCCATCCGTGCACCCTCTATGCACGCTGACCTCCTCATCGCATCAATGCGCGGCACCACGTCAAGGACCTGCTGCACCAAGCCAAAATAGCTGCTCGGTTTTGACCTTTTCGGCCACAGCTGATCCACAACAGACCTCATGGAGAGTCCGGACAACCTATTTAGTTTGGCCCATTCGGCTAATTGGTCAGTCAATGAAAGTGGACACTGGTCTACTTCACGGTCCGTCTGACCCTGGAAGTACTTGGCCGCATCGGTAGCGCTTGCCGCCAAATCCATATACACATCCTCCGAACTCCACAGCCGATCCAGAGGGGCATACCATGGATCTCCGAATTTCCTCCGCAACATAAAGGATTTCCCAGCTACAATATCCCCGGCTTCCCGCAGCTCCTCCTTCTTTGCCCTCATAGCAGAGCGGAGATCCTTTTTCGTCGCAGCAGCCTTCTGAAGGTCCGATGCCTTCGCTTGGTTTTCCTTTTCAAGAACCCGACAACAGTCGGCGGCGGCTTTTAATTCTATAGCCATCTTGGCCATCTTGTCTTGGGTCTCGCCATGTGTGGCCTTCTCATCTTGCAACTCTTCGGCCGCCTTCACAGTAGCCGTATTACCCAACCTCGCTTGTTCCTTGGCTCGGGCAAGTTCTACCCGTAAGGCTTCAATAGTGGCAGCTCCATCTGCAGTCACAACATATTAAAGATACTGGCATCATGCTGCTCTTCCTATGTGACGTTTACCAGATAATGACACTTACCCCGTGCCTCGTCAAGCCTTTTGTTAACAAGCTCGATGTCGGCGTCTGCCGCATCCAACTGCCGTTCTAAATGGGCAAACTCGCTAGTCCGGCTAGCCACCGGAGCTTCCATCACCCACACATAGAGGCAGTATGGTTATTACCTGGGAATATGATCCTCTGTTCGTCGTCGTTTCCGATGAAAACCAGAGTCTCAGGGGCTACTATCTACACAGGGCACACCTAGCATGTGTAGGACTATCATACATTCTTTTACGTACCTCAAAGCCTGTCAGTAGACTCATAAAAGCTTCATGAAATCCGCTTTCGGCAGACGATATTCTCTCCATCACCGTGTTCATCAGCACACGGTGTTCATCTGAGATGGCCGCTCGCCCCACCAACTCCCTCAGAACATCCGATCGCACACTAGACGGTGCCGGACTCTTTTGTCTGCTCTCTTCGGGAGCCGGACACTGGGAGCTTCGGGGGTCAATGGGATTATCTTCTGGCCTCACCGGACTCGGAGAGGCCCTCTGCGACGACACTTCAGGGTCGCCCGCTTCTGGCGCGGAGGAGTCCGGAGGAGGTGTTTCGCTCTCCATCATCTCTGGAAGAAGATCCCCCAAAGATGAGCTCATTTGAGAGGGGCTAAGGCCCGAACTGCAAAAATATATGCGGTGGTTATTTTCTCAGAAGAAAAAGATGGCATATATGTACCATTAAAAGTATTTCCGATCACTTACGACTCACGGGAGAATTGATCCACCCGCGGACTTTGTGCGGCAACGGCGCCCCCCGAGGTAGGACCCTCTGTGGGAGACTTCTTCTCCCGTTTGGAAGCTTCGGCTTCCGAATCCCCGGGTGCAGTCCTTTTCCTCTTCTGGTCGCCTTCCTTCATGGAGACGCTCGCTCCCTCGGCTAGAGTGGGCAGCATTGGGGGCCCGCGTCCGCCCGCATTATCCTCCACAGTGTCTTCCTTCAAGGGCTCCGGGCAAGGTGCGGTCTGGAGCATCTTTTCCAATACCGGATTTTCCAAACCCTCAGGGAGGGGGGCCGAACACCGAATCAACTTCGCCTTTGTTAGCCAGCCCTGGTCAAAAAGCGAACTTTCAGAAATAACTTCGCAACAAAGAGAGATGTTCGGCCGGAAGATGCCTTACCTCATCGGCGGCGCGGTTACTACTCAGGCCCATGTCCTCGGTGATCTCTGGACACTCCACTTGAGGTCCGAAGAATGACTTGTACATCTCCTCGTGCATCAGACCGAGGAAATTTTGAATGGCATGCGGTCCCTCGGGATTGAACTCCCACAGGCGAAGAGGCCGGTGTTTGCAAGGCTGGTCTTGACGAACCAGCATAACCTGTATTACCGCAACCAAACTGAAATCTCCATTGAAGAGATCTCGAATGCGACTTTGCAGTATAGGCACGTCCTTGGCTGGCCCCCAGCTTAGACCTCTACTGATCCATGACATCAACTATGGTGGGGGGCCCGAGCGGAAAACAGGGGGAGCCACCCACTTGGCACTTCTAGGAGCCGTGACGTAGAACCACTCTTGTTGCCACAATTCAGACACCTCTGGGATTGAACCTTTGGGCCACGGAGCTCCCGTCATCTTGCGTATTGAGGCACCTCCACACGCTGCATGTTGCCCCTCGATCATCTTCGGCTTCACTTCAAAGGTCTTGAGCCATAGGCCAAAGTGAGGGGTAACCCGGAGGAAGGCCTCGCACACGACAATAAATGTCGTGATATGAAGAAAGGAGTCCGGAGCTAGATCATGAAAGTCTAGCCCATAGTAAAACATCAAACCCCTTACGAAAGGATCCAGAGCAAGGCCTAGGCCTCGGAGGAAGTGGGAGACGAACACGACATTTTCGTTAGGTTCGGGGGTGGGGACGGCCTGCCCTTGGGGAGGCAGCCGATGCAAAATCTCGGCGATCAGATATCTGGCCTCCCTCAACCTTTTGATGTCTTCTTCCGTGACGGAGGAAGGCACCCATCGGCCTTGAAGGCTAGATCCGTACATGACCGAAGGTTTAGAGCACCTGACCTGAACTTCGGGCGTTTTGAGCTTGAGGTGGGGGAAGGATTCGATTGAGCACGGGAGGGAAAAATAAAGGCCTTGTCCCCTTTATAAAGAGGGTGAATATCAAGCGTCCTCTCCATGTCCGTTTGGACTTGCCTATAATCTAGGAGTCCTAGAAGCGGTTGGGTTACCCACGCCCGTATTGATGAGAATCCCGGAATAAGGGGACATGATCTCTGCTTTAACAAGACGTGCCAAGGAAACCGCCTCGCATGACGCGCTGAGGTGGGATAATGAAACGACTCGGATAAAGGCTTGGCCGTGGTGTGTCACGCTACGGAATACGTCAGCAGATTAGATTTGTGTAAATATTATTCTCTCTATGGCAATATGTGGAAACTTATTTTGCAGAGCCGAACACTATCTTTGTGTTCAAAATCTTCTATGAAGTACTTGGAGGGGGAACCCGCCTTGCAATGCCGAAGACAATCTGCGCGTCGGACTCGTCGTCATTGAAGCCTGGTTCAGGGGCTACTGAAGGAGTCCTGGATTAGGGGGTGTCCGGATGGCCGGACTATACCTTCAGCCGGACTCCTAGACTATGAAGATACAAGATTGAAGACTCCGTCCCGTGTCCGGAAGGGACTTTCCTTGGCGTGGAAGGCAAGCTTGGCGATACGGATATGAAGATCTCCTACCATTGTTACCGACTTTGTGTAACCCTAACCCTCTCCGGTGTCTATATAAACCGGAGGGTTTTAGTCCGTAGAACAACATACACATCAACAATCATACCATAGGCTAGCTTCTAGGGTTTAGCCTCTCCGATCTCGTGGTAGATCTACTCTTGTACTACCCATATCATCAATATTAATCAAGCAGGACGTAGGGTTTTACCTCCATCGAGAGGGCCCGAACCTGGGTAAAACTTCGTGTCCCTTGCCTCCTCTTACCATCCGGCCTAGACACACAGTTTGGGACCCCCTACCCGAGATCCATCGGTTTTGACACCGACAGTCCCATTTGTAAATTATACTCAAGTGTATATTCACTATGAGGAAACTAAGAAGTATTCTTTCATAAGGAGGCCCTTCCTTTGGTTGGTGCGTATACCTACTATATTTTACATCCTCTAGTGTTGGGGTTTTGTCATGAAAGTGTCGGCAGGGTACGTTAATATTTTGGTGAGGGCATGGCAGATTAGAATGTTAAGGCGGAGACACTGTGAGTTTACCTAGGTTTAGGCTCTCTAGGTGAGGTAAGACCCTACTCCTACCTTATTATCTGTATTGTCAAGGTGTTCGCCAAGGATCTAGTGGATCACTGGCAAGATCTTTCCTAACATTTACTGGTCACCCTACCTAGCAGCAGAGAGTGGGGTTATAGAAAGTAGATATGTCCTATCTTTTTTCTATATGGCCCCGATGGGACCCACTGGTCCACCTTATATAGTCGGTCGGATTTGCATTACAAGTGTGGTTCTCAAGTCCCCGAGAAGGAGGTCTTGAGGGGTAAGATATTCTCGGGATGTGCTCATGCATCCTTGGTGGATGAAGGTCTCAGTCTTTAAAATCTTGTTAGTATCTCTTGAGTGTTAGGTTTCCTCTGTTGCCTACAGTGGAATAATGTGGGTCTTGTTAACTTCCCTATGTTATTCCACAGAGTCTTTCGAAGTGTGGTGTCCTCATACATCAAGCTCCAATCCCATGATTAATGGAAAGTTGGGGAACCCACAATTCAGTGCTTTTCAAAGGTTTTTGCCTCTAGATACATTGTGTTGTTAGTGAGATTTGTTTCAGCCATCCGAGGGGTAAGGGTATTGATGGCGTCAGCAAGGTCGAAGGTTTGGAGGGTCACAGACATGCTTTTCATGTTGGTGCTTTGAATAGTGGTGTCATGACTCTTGATGATGCCTCGTGTGCAGAGTCCTTTCGGATTCCCCCTATCTTATTTAAAGGGGTTAGGAAGAAATGGAAGAGTCCACTTTATCCCTTCCTCTACCTCCCCCTTAGGATCTCTCATCTCTCCCTACGCTACCTCACCACCTGAGCCCCACCACTAGAGGTTTCCTTGACCATGTTATGATTTTCCCTTGGCCATAATGGAGTCTTCTTTCCCTTCTCCTTTGATCCTGATCTAGGGGTCTCGCCAGTAATGGTTTCCCCTATGGTGGCCTCGCCACTTCCCGAGTCGGACGATTGGTTGAATGCTGCCTTGCTGACTCCTTAGCTAGTGGTTCTAATGGCAGCTGATGCAACGCGCGGGCTAGCACCCAACATCAACATTGCCAATGCCGAGGGGGGTTACAAGGCGGCGAAGGATGCACCAAGGTAGAGGAATAAGGAATTGATGTTGCTACCTAGGAGCATAAGGTTGATATGGTTGGATATTTACATGTATTAAAAAATATTTCAATGACAAAGGCAATCTTTCGGTTACATCACAAGATATTTGGATATATAAAACTGATTTTAAGAGAAAGACATATATGGACAATATTTGCTCTCTCTCTCTCTCTCCCTCTCCCTCCCTCCCTCCCTCCCTCCCCGTGTGTGTGTCTCAAATATCCATTAGCAATACTAGTTTTGACCTATTGTGCAATCATATAAGTTAATTTTTTGAAAGCCGAGAATAAACTGACATTGCTTGTTTAGGATGACACATGCAACTTTGCATCAACATACATGTTTTTTTCCTTCCAATAAAAGAGAAGATGCACGGGACTCAGGCTACAATAGTCATACCATATATTGTACATGATTAATGCCTGGTTTTATGAAAACCAGTGGGGAGACCAGATTAACCAACAAATCCTAGAAGATATCATTAATCATTAGAAATTATAATATCATATCTCCAATATATTGTATTAATAGCAATTATTAAAATCCAAATATTCTTGTTAATGAGATAATTAAATAGTGCATGAGTCCATGCACGTCTATTGTTTTGTAAGATCCTTATAAATATCACCTTATGTAATACCCCACATAAGCATCAAAGGCATCCTAGCACATGCATCTCTATTCTCCATAACATCTACTGCAAATTGTTGATACTGCTAATAGCTATGGATCCTAATGGCTCCTATCCTAACATTTCCCCCTTGCATGAAGCATTGAGAGGCACGACAGCCATGCCAGTATTGAATGATTTCGTAGACCTTGAATCCCCATCATCATATTCACCTTTAATAGGAAATTCCTCAACAAACATGCATGCACCACAAGAAGGTACCGTGATGTCGGTCAATGATAGTTCCATGATTCCATACCAATCTAGTGCAGAACTCGCACCACTACCCCCACAACTGGGTGATACAATCCCTATTCCTTTATCCTCGGACGAAAAAGGAATGTTCTCGCATGAAGGCTTCCTCACAAATCCTCTTTGGAATGACTTCAACTCGTCACATCGGATGCAGAATTTGTCCACGGAGGCTTCATCATTCACATCCTTACTCCAAACAGAGCCAAAATCAATTGTTCATTCCCAACTTAACACTAATGGAGTGTTGGATGATGGTTCACTCTTTAAGATGGCCATGAGGGATGTTTCCGAGGTAAGCTCACTACCGTCTAGGTTTCTTTGTTCTTCTCAAAAGATTCACCCCTTCACACCAAGTACTATGCAGAAGCAGCTGAAGATACAAGATGAAAGATTATCACATGTTTATCCATATTGTGTACCTGCCCCTGCATCTCCTGCCATGCAATCCTCACATATTCAAAGAGAAGATAAAATCCTTCTAGTTGGCCCAAATGGAATTTCTGATAGTGCTATTATGCATGATTCTACAACCCCACGTAAATACACATGCAAGATTTGCAATGCCACATTCAACACATCTCAAGCATATGGTGGTCACATGAGTTCGCATAGGAAAGCAAGGATGAAAAGCCGACAAAGTTGATCTTCCCATGTAGCTTGGCATCCCATGATTGATACTTGTGGGACCAATATTTTCCTAAGAACACAATGGATGATGGCACGATGGTTTCACCACAAGCGGAGAAAAATTATAAGAGGTTATTTATATTTGGAAACAAAATTATCAATAGATTAGCGTAAGAGTGAAGATATGTCATGTGGGTGCGAAACTATTGAAAATTATTTTTCTCGGCTATGTTTGTGTTGCTATTTCCCTATGTAAACAATAGAGTCATCTTTGATGGTTGTGTATTACTCCCTCGATTCCAAAATATAAGGTGCATTAGTTTTTGTGCTAGTCAAACTTATGTACATTTGACCAGGATTGAAAATAAAATGTCAACATCTACATTTCAAAAATAAAATAAAATTATGAAAATAGTTTTCATGATAGACCTAATGACACAAATTTGGTATTGCAGATATTGTTAATTTTTTCAAAAAAATTAGTCAAACATGCACATTTTTGACTTTTGAGAAAACTAATACACCTTCTATTTTGAAACAGGTTGATGGAGTATGTTAATTATCTTTCCCTTTTTGTTAATTAAGAAATCACACATTTCAATGAAGGTTTGCTAGAACTTGGTAAAATATATGTTTCTTACCGCAACTATTAAATTTATTTAAAGTTCAGTAAGAGTCCCTGATAATTTGCCATATGAAGAGTGAAAGCATCTCAACCATTTTTTATTAATGAGTAGTTTCAGAATTGGCGATATCATATACCTATAACATGGATACTCAAATATGAGCACCACCTAGTGACTAAAACACATTAATGAATTTTCCCCATGAACTTGCATATAAATTGTACATAGCTACACATAAAAATACTGCAATAAATGCTAACCCCTGCTTCTTCTATAGATGTTGCATATAGATGAACAAAAGAAAACGGACACTGGAAAACAATTTTCGATCCCCAAGAGCCGAAAAGAGCCTATGTGGAAAATATGCACATGGTTACCTATTGTGAAACCATAGGAGAAATAAGCTATAGATAAGAGTTACTTTTTATTGGTGGAGATGACTAGTCGTGGTTCATTGGCTAGTCAACTTCCACCACACTATTGAATCATCGAACAAACAAGATCAATGCTTTTTTTGTTTATTTTCTAGGTACTATGGGGGGAATATCCTACATTGTTTTGTTTAATTTTTCTTATAACTAGATGACCCGTTGCTCCTATTGGCGCAGAGACCAACTATAGCCCGGAAGTTAAGCTAACTATTTGAAAGATTTTTTCCTCAACTGTTTGCAAATGATTATGTTTGTACCGTGTTTCTATTTTCCTTAACGATGATCATTGCACATACCTTTCTCTGGCAACACATAGACCATTTTCTTGAGCATGTGAGTAAACTTTGAATTTTCATTGGATGCTCTCCTGTACAACTAACGTTTGTACAAACATAGATACCCTAGTTGCCCCGAGAGAAGCATCGTCATAGTGATCATCTCCATCAACTTCATCGACTTCATAAATATCTCCATCACCTTCCTGCCTCTCTATATAGCGGTCCACTTTCCCGCAACCCTCTGTAATCCCCTACTTGAACATGGTTTTTGATGTTATAAATTATTATCCAATGATTTGTCTCATCGCTCTTATGTCTGAGTAGTTTCTTTTTGTTCTATAGGTTAATTTGATCGTTGAGTTGCAGTGGAAGAAGAATGTGTCAGTGTAGATTGTACTTGGAGTCACTCAAACCATTGATGAACGATCCCGCAAACTGCCCATGAACATTCCCTCAAACTGAAGACCTAAATCATGATCTCTCTACTTGGTTGCAAGCGTGCAACCTTCATGATCCAGTAGCGCTTCACCGTCCAGACATAATCGTCGTCAAAGAATTAGAGGGAGGAGATTAGAACCACAGTTGTCCTCTAATTATAAGGATTAGAGGATCTAGCTCTAGTTCGAATTACATCAACTAGGATTAACTAGAACTAGAGGAGGCTTCGGGTTCCCTTCCCCCTTGCATCGGGCAACGAGGGGGAAACCTTTTGGGGAACGTAGTAATTTAAAAAATTTCCTACGCACATGCAAGATCATGGTGATGCATAGCAACAAGAGGGGAGAGTGTTGTCTACGTACCCTCGTAGACCGGAAGCGGAAGCGTTAGCACAACACGGTTGATGTAGTCGTACGTCTTCACGACCCGACCGATCAAGCACCGAAACTACGGCACCTCCGAGTTCTAGCATACGTTCAGCTCGATGACGATCCCCGGACTCTGATCCAGCAAAATGTCGAGGAAGAGTTCCGTCAGCACGACGGTGTGGTGACGATCTTGATGTTCTACCGTCGCCGGGCTTCGCCTAAGCACCGCTACAAATATTATCGAGGATTATGGTGGAGGAGGGCACCGCACACGGCTAATAGATCTCAAGGATCAATTGTTGTGTCTTTGGGGTGCCCCCCTGCACCCGTATATAAAGGAGCAAGGGAGGAGGAGGCCGGCCCTAGGAGGGGGCGCGCCAAGTGTGGAGTCCTACTAGGACTCCCTAGTCCTAGTAGGATTCCACCTCCCATATGGAATAGGAAAAGAGGAAGGGAAAAGGAGAAGGAAGGAAGGGTGCGCCCCCCTTCCCTAGTCCAATTCGGACCAGACCAAGGGGAGGGGTGTGGCCACCATTGAGGCCCTTTTCCTTCTTTCCCGTATGGCCCAATAAGGCTCAATACGTATTCCCATAACTCTCCGGTACTCCGAAAAATATCCGAATCACTCGGAACCTTTCCGATGTCCGAATATAGTCGTCCAATATATCGATCTTTACGTCTCGACCATTTCGAGACTCCTCGTCATGTTCCCGATCTCATCCGGGACTCTGAACTCCTTCGGTACATCAAAACTCATAAACTCATAATATAACTGTCATCGAAACCTTAAGCATGCGGACCCTACGGGTTTGAGAACAATGTAGACATGACCGAGACACGTCTCCGGTCAATAACCAATAGCGGAACCTGGATGCTCATATTGTCTCCCACATATTCTACAAAGATCTTTATCGGTCAGACCGCATAACAACATACGTTGTTCCCTTTGTCATCGGTATGTTACTTGCCCGAGATTTGATCGTCGGTATCTCAATACCTAGTTCAATCTCGTTACCGGCAAGTCTCTTTACTCGTTCCATAATACATCATCCCGCAACTAACTTATTAGTTGCAATGCTTGCAAGGCTTATGTGATGTGCATTACCGAGAGGGCCTAGAGATACCTCTCCGACAATTGGAGTGACAAATCCTAATCTCGAAATACGCCAACCCAACAAGTACCTTTGGAGACACCTGTAGAGCACCTTTATAATCACCCAGTTACGTTGTGACGTTTGGTAGCACACAAAGTGTTCCTCCGGTAAACGGGATTTGCATAATCTCATAGTCATAGGAACATGTATAAGTCATGAAGAAAGCAATAGCAACAAACTAAACGATCAAGTGCTAAGCTAACCAAATGGGTCAAGTCAATCACATCATTCTCTAATGATGTGACCTCGTTAATCAAATGACAACTCATGTCTATGGTTAGGAAACATAGCCATCTTTGATCAACGAGCTAGTCAAGTAGAGGCATACTAGTGACACTCTGTTTGTCTATGTATTCACACATGTATTATGTTTCCGGTTAATACAATTCTAGCATGAATAATAAACATTTATCATGATATAGGGAAATAAATAATAACTTTATTATTGCCTCTAGGGCATATTTCCTTCAAAACCCCCTCCAATTCGGCATCCCCTTCCCTCTTTTCATGGGAAAGGGGGGCACCCATATTGGGCCCTTGTGGCTGCCTTTCATCGTTTAGCCTTTTAAGGCTCATTGATATTAAATTAAGTATAAATGAACTCTAACAATTACTAGAACATATTATATATAATTTAACAGCCCCGGAAACGTTTCCACATATATATTAATTATCGGTAATACTCGGTATTGCCTGATACTCTCGAAAACCCTTCTCGTGACCCCGAAACGCTTCTCTATCCTCTAAAAAACATTTAGAATATTTCTGAAACAATTCGAAAAATATATTCTAATCAATCCAGTCCTACTAACACTTTGCAAATTGTGATTACCTTAAGCTTGTGACCCCGTAGGTTTGGTAAGTCATAGACATGAACGAAAGCATTCGTTCAATGACAGATAGCGGAACCATGGACGTCCATATCGATCCCTATGAGCACACGCATGATATTCGAGTGAACCTTTAGTTATCATGTGATGTTCCCTTTGCTTCGCGATACTTCACATAACCCGGGATGCATCGGTATCCTCCTGAGTCATCACACTCTCACTGTACCATTTTCCTTGTTACCAGTTTTCTTCTTCTTCTTTCTCATTGTCGTGTTTCGGCATCCTCGTAACGTAGTCACCTGTGTCTGGCCAGACAATGTTGGATACCATCACACCGAGTGGGCCCTAAGAGTATCTCTCCATTGTCGTAGGAGAAAATCCCACTCTCAAGCTATCTAGTCCATGTGAAACTTTTTGATGAGCCCATAAGTTGTCGTTATGATCACCGTCTTACATGTGACGTTTGAGCAACCCCAAAGTCCAGTGTAAGGTAAGAAGTGACTACGGTGATCTTATGGTCTAAGGAGCAACATCACACGTTAACACTCCTTATTGTTACAATTGATTACAGACGATACAAATTCCATTCGTAACAGACAAGTTTGGGTCAATTCAATATGATCGGTCTACCAACGTCATAATCTCAATGTTGTTTTAGGACTATCGTTTACAATCAATGATATCCTATGATCCGGAAAACTTGATCACCAACAACACTTGAGCTAGTCCTAGAGGGAAGACTAGGAACCTTTTATGTAATTGTTTATCATTCCACACGTGCATATGAGTTTTCCACTGAATCGCATATTCCAGGATCATAGCAGTTATAGCATAGAATATAAAATCTTTAATTACGAATACAAAAATATAATAATACAAATATTATTGCCTCTAGGGCATAATTCCAACAGACTCCAACTAGAACTAGGGTCAATAATCTAGTTTACATATATAGTCTCTTTAACACATATGGCTATCCGGTTGCTCATGCTTTTCTCGTGGTAAAGCCTTCGTCATCGGGTATGACACATTCAAATCCGTGTGAATCTTGAGAATTTTCATAAAGCCCTTCTCAACATATTGTCGGACAATGTGATACTAGCATTCAATGTGTATGGTCTTCATGTGTGATCTTAGTTCCTTTGCTTGAGAAATGACTCTACTATTATCACAATAGAGAGCCATTGTATTCATCACATTTAGGACCACACCAACTTGTTCAAGCAACTTCTTGATCAAGAATGCCTCCTTTGAAGCTTCCGAAGCCGCAATATATACTTTGCTTCTGTCGTAGAATCCGCAACAGTGTTTGGTTTGAAACTCTTCCAAACAATTGAGCCACCATTAAGTGTGAAAACATAACTTGATTGAGATTTATAGTCATCTATATCGGTCATGATGCTAGCATCGGTGTAACCATTTACAATGATTTCATCATCTACTCCATAAAAGCATGTGCTTTGTTTTTCTGAGTACTTAAGAATATTCTTAAATTCTTGTCTAATGAGCCACTCTTGGATCACTCTGGTACCTGCTACTAACACTTAGTGGATAAAAAACACCTGGTCTTGTACATATCATAGCATAAATGATGGACCCACTAGCAGAGGCATATGGAACTCCACTCATTTGCACTCACTCATCAACTGTCTTGGGACATTGATTTCTGCTAAGTGATATGCCATGTGACATTGGGAGAAAACCTTTCTTAGAATTCTCCATTTCAAACCTCTTTAAAACTTTGTTAATGTACGTGCTCTCACATAGTGCTATTAGACGTCTTGATCTATCACTATAGTTCTTTATGTCCAATATATATGCAGCTTCACCTAAGTCTTTCAATGACAACGCACTCTTCAAATTGTCTTTTAATGTGCTAAGGAATTTTGTATCATTTCCAATTAAAAATATGTCATCAACATATAAGATTAGAAATGCTACCAAGCTCCCACAAACTTCTTGTATACACAAGCTTCCTCATCATTTTTAATGAAGCCAAACTATTTTACCACTTCATCGAAACATTGATTCCAGCTCCTTAATGCTTGCTTCAAACCGTAGATTGACCTTTGAAGCATGCACACCTTTCCGGCAAGGCTGTGAAGGAGGAAGACGTGCGGGACACCTCGAGAGTCCCCTGGTCACTACCTCGAGGACCTGACCAGGGGCTCCAGCGTAGGCACCGGCAGAGGAAGGCGCCGGAGCCTGGCCAAAAGACCCCAAAAGGAAGCGGAAGCACTTGGGGAACAAGCCTTTTCCCGGCAGCCGAAAGAACCCGTGATGACGGCACCAGGAAAAGGGGGGAAGAACCAGGCAGACAGGCAGTAGGTCACCAGTACAAGATGAACGCGTCGATGCTGTCGTACTCCTACTAGATGTCCTGCCTCCTGTTTTCTCCTTCTCCCCAGGCTTCATCTCCGCCAACACCTCTCCGGAAGAGGCCGAGGCCCCAGTCTGGCGCCCCCAGCAGAGAAACAACAAGCGGCCAAGACGACCAGGGGCTCGAGGCGCGCCGCGCCCCACCTTGATGGGTAGGAAGGCGCACCTCTTTTCGACATCGGCCCCAAGACCTCCAGGAGGGGCGGTGCTGGGATTGCCAATGATCTCCGGCCTCTCCTCTGAGATGAACATCGAAGATACCAAAAGACTCGCCATGTCAAGGACCAAGCTCACTCCCCAAGCATCAGCACCAGCATAAGACAACGATAACCCCAAACAGGAGCCTGGGGGCTGGCCCCAGGCTTCCTTCTCCAACATGACCAGAAGAGAACAAGGGAAGAAGAAGGAGAATGCAAAGGTGGACGGCTCTACCCTTCTCCGCCCCTCCCTTTTATAGGCCAGGCGGGGAAGGGCAGCCGCTCCATCCACGGATGATCACCGCCCTCCTCCGCCAATTCAAGACGAGCAGGCCCTTTCCAAGGTACTCTCTCATGCCACGCGCCTCCGTTACCTACCCCGCAAGATGCAAGCTGCATACGTGGCTGAGGATAAGGGCGCGTTGTGGGAAGAGTAAATTGGTAGTTTCTACCCCGTGCATTAAAGTCATTCACGGGCCATCACTGGAGCAGCCCCACCACTATTGGCTTTACAACACGCATGGGGAAACTAGAAACTGTCCCAGAATCAAGGTTGATGAAGCAGCAACATAAAACTCAAGGGGCCAACCCCTTCAGCAACCTTGCGTGTGCACTTATTAGGCCCTGCCCCGATGATGCTCAGCAGCGCGTTCAGGGCAGGCCCGAGGGCTTCTGTCAGTGCAACAAACCCTGGGTCTGTTGCCCAGACTGTGCACATGCATGAGATCAACATTGAAGCACCAACCCAAGTCATTGGTTGAAGGACCAAGAGATTTGAAGAACCAACACGTAGTCCAGAGAGACTAAGATCGAGCCACAAGAGCAAGATATCGGCAAGAGAAGGGCCTCCCTTGCCGAGCAAGCGAGCCCGACAAGGGGCAAGGCCACCGCAAGGAGCAGCTAACCAAGGCACCCCAGCGAGGTCTGTCGGGGCTCGCGGGGGCAAAACCACCCCACCAACCACTCAAGCGCGACCCATGTCGTCAATCACTGCGGTGTCAAGCTGCAAGATGATTAAGTGGCATCCATTCGCCACATGGCAGCCATTTCCCATAGAAGAAGCCTACAGACGACCCCCGTCCTGCAATGTGTCAAGGGAACAGGCTTGGAGCTGGCAAGATAGTCCGGCAAGCCTTGTCGGGTGACCTGTGATGTGACACCAAGCGGCGCATTTAATGCTTCCTGTCAGCCCGCTGAGTTAGGTATGATAGCACTGTTTGCAATCATATTAGTGGATAATGACTACTTTGCCATTGTGGTGACCCCTTAATCTATAAAAGGAGGCATGTGGCACTCGTAGGAGTGGTTGGAAAGTTGATGAACCCAAGCCACCATACGCGCATAGTCGATGCGGCCCCTAGGTGAACCCTGCCGGGCAAGTGTACTACGCATCACCACGTTCATTTCACCATCAATCCACCAAAGCAGGAGTAGGGTCTTATGCCTCGCGACGGACCGAACCTGGGTAAATTGCTTGTGTGTTTTCAGTCGTGCTGCCGTACGCTAATATGCTCTTTGTGCAAAGCGACGTCCCTTTGCTGAACCAGCAAGGGGCCATCCGGCCCATAGGTGGCCGTGGGTATCCCGTGACACAGGTTCACTAGAAGCATTCAAAGTTCTATCAATTTTATTTTTCATTTTATTACAAGAAGTAACTTGTTTCTTATGGGCAGGGAAATATTTTTCAGAGAAGTAATATATCATATCCTGGAGACTACGCACACAACCAGGAGCAAGAGAATTAAACCATATCTTAGCATCACCCTTTAGTGAGAAAGGAAACAACTTGAGAATATAGTAATAGCAATTTTTTTCCTCATGAGAAAATAGGGTGGCTATATCATTCAATTTAGTAAGATGTGCCACAACAGTTTCAGATTCATAACCATGGAAAGGATCAGATTCAACCAAAGTAATTAACTCAGGATTGACAAAGAATTCATAATCCTTATTAGTAACAAAGATAGGTGAAGTAGCATCATCAATAACATGCGACATATTAGAATCAATAGCAGATGTAGGTGTTGCAAGCTTACTCAAAATAGAAGGTGAATCAGGTGCAGAGCTAGATGGCATTTCCTTACCTCCCCTCGTAGTAGAGGGATAGATCTTGGTTTTGTTGTCTTTCAGATTCCTCATAGTGATCAACAGATATAAATCCCAAGTGACTCAAAGAATAGAGCTATGCTCCCCGGCAATGGCGTCAGAAAAAGGTCTTGATAACCCACAAGTATAGGGGATCACAAAAGTTTTCGAGGTTGAGTATTCAACCCAAATTTATTGATTCAACACGAGGGGAGACAAAGAATATTCTCAAGTATTAGCAGCTGAGTTGTCAATTGGACCACACCTGAAAGACTTAATATGTCAGGACCCCGATTCTAAGTCACACCAATCTAGCATGTAACACCTCATATCACTTTGCGGCCTCACGCACGGTATTCCCACGGTGCCGCCTTACCATGGCCCGGGACCGTTTGCGTCTTTTGGCTCACGTATATGATAGTGTCGCTAGCATCCATATGACAGAGAACCCGGGCCGACATGACTAGTCGTGAACCCAAGGTGGCACTAACTTACAGGGACAGGATACATGAAACAACATCGAGCGTGTCGGTCAGCAACGTGTGAATCCGGGCTGTAGCAACTGGGCTAACAGGACTCCGGGAACCCGGGCTGTAGCAGGCTAGGCAGGACTCTGGATGTCACCGCGTGACATTTCCCCGAAGGAACAGACACATGAACGAAGTGAATCACATGCCGTCTAGTCTAAGTGTTCCAGAGCAGTAGTGCTGGGCTAGCAGGACTCTGGTGAACCGGGCTGTAGCAGACTACCATGGCTCAGTGGAAGCACTAGACTACATTTCCCCAAAAGAGAGGCTACCAAGGATAAACAACTAGGTTGTCGGATCCCACACATAGCAATACATGTCACACGTACGCGTAACATGCAAGTATGTGTTGTACAACATGGCATCACAACATAACTCAAACTCATATAGATAAAGGCCCAGAAGAGCCACATAGCATTAAATACAAACAGGGGTCACATGACCCATCATTCAGAGCATACAAGCAACGGAAGCATTACATGTCTGAGTACAGACAACTACAAAAGAAAAAGGCTGAGAAGCCTGACTATCTACAAGTCCCTCCCAAGGGTACAAGATCGTAGCTGAGGTAACCAGCTACTCGTCGAAGTCCAAGCGGTACTACTAGTGAGACAGATGTCTCACCTGCAAAACATAAATAAAGCAAACATGAGTACAAAGGTACTCAGCAAGACTTACATCAGATCCTATCATACATGCATTTGTATCAGGAAGGTAATGTGGGGTTTAGTTGCAGCAAGCCAGCTTTGACTCAGTGGCTATCCTGTTCTATGACAACGAGAAACTTCTTTGAGGTGAGGCAGCGCACACGAGTCCACTAATCACCACATCAATACACTACTATGGATTCATCCCCGTCTCTCTACGAGAAGGCCATCCATAGCACTCACACTTGTCTTGAGCATTTTAGAGTATCCACTTTAAGTTGTCTATGTACCACGTAAGCATCCAAGAAGTCCATAACCAAGGACACGGCTATTCGAATAGATCATGATAACCCTGCAGGGGTGTACTTCTTCACACACGCTCTCACCACTTATCACCATGTACACGTCATGTATCTTGGCAACCTTCAAGCGGAAGCCTGGCGAGGGTGTCGGCCATGACCTGACTAACCACACAAGACTCTAGTCCAGGTTTATCGCCTATTCGGGTTCCATCCGCAAGGAGATCCGGCCGGGGTTTCGCTCACGGCCCCAAACGATGTGTACATGGTTCCCGAGACCACCATTCGGGTGCCACTCGGTACACCGGGCCACGGTGCCTAGTCTGTCCCAAGTCCACCCTGCCGGGTGCCACTCGGTAGAAAAATAGCACTACCTACAAACACTAGAAACTATTTGCAACTCCTGGACAGAGACCAAGGCGGTTAATAAGTCGAGAGAGCTTGGAGCGCCCGGAGCCCAATGTGTGGTAGTAGCTAGTAATTGGACAACTTACACAGAACTCAGTTCTTAAGGACGGTTCCAGTGAGACAACCCACCATGTACTCCTACATGGCCTCTCACCGCTACCTTTACCAAATCGTGTTCACACACTTAACTCTCAGCATCAGAACATAGCATAACACTCCAATTCATTCCTGATGAATCAGACCTGACACAACTCTAAGCAACAGCAGGCATGGCATCGTAGGAACACAACATGGCTCAATCAATTCCTACACATGCTAGTGGGTTTTAACTATTTACTGTGGCAATGACAGGTCATGCAGAGGAATGGGTTCAACTACCGCAGCATAAAGTAGCAGTTGAATCGTTGGTGTCCTAATGCAATAAATGAGAGCAGGAGCGAGAGAGTAGGATTGTATCGGAATGAACAAGGGGGTTTGCTTGCCCGGTAGATCAACAAGGGGGGCACTGCTCCTTTGACAGGTACTCTGGATCGGTCTCCGGAGCAGGACCTATCGAGAAGGAACGGTGTCGGCAATCAATACACAATCATATGCAACAATATGATGAATGAACATGGCATGAGTATGTGATGTGTTTTGAGCTAATGCATTTAGCATTCTATTTGGAAGAGGTCCATTTGAAACAAAGGTTCAAATGCAACTCTAAATAAAGTCCCTTTAAATGCCATAAGTGTGTTTTCATATATACAGCATGTATAGGTTGGTTTGTCATGCATGGAAATGGTACAGATGGATACATTGCATTTTTCTGATCATTTTTCATATATAAATTATTTCAATCTGAGCTACGGTTGAATTTCTATGAATTTTTGAAGTTTATATCATTTTCTGGATTTTCCCGATTTAATTTAAAACCAGAAAAGAATTAATTGCGTCAGCACTGTGTCATGCCTACATCAGCAGGTCAACGACGCTGACCAGGTCAAACCTGACGTGTGGGGTCCACACGTCAGTGTCACAGGTTAAACAGGGGGGTTATTTCTAATTTAACTAAAAGATTAGGGCGCCAGGGCCCACTGTCAGTGTCACTAATGGGGGGGATTAGTCCTAAACTAATCTCCTACCGGTGGGGTCCAACTATCAGGCCGGCGAGGTCGTCGCCGGCGACCTCTGGACGCAGCGGTGTCCGTGATTCAGGCTCCGGGGGCAGCAGCTAAGGGCACCGGGGCGTAGCCCGGGCTCTTGCGCATCCAGCAGAGCAGGTAGGAGGAGCTGGGGTGGCCGGAGCGAAGCTCAGGGCAGCGGCTGACACGCGGGTTTGGGTGGCGCAACGCTATGGTGCACGAGAAGACGAGCTGGGGCCGGTGTTAGCTTGCTGCGGAGCTGTGGAGCACGTAGTCGTGCTCGGGAATGAGCTTTGCTAGCTCTTGTTACGGTTGCGACAAGAACGGCGGCGGCCGGCTCTCGGCTCTGGTGGAAACGGCGGGTACACGGTGCAACAGAGCCTGGGGAGAGAGGGGAGCGGCAGAGGAGCTCACAGTGAGTCAAACGGGGGGGGGGGGTCAGAGAGCTCGGGGAGGCACCGGAGGCAGCAATTCAACAATGACGATATTCGATGGCCGACAAGGGGAATGGCGGTGTTTGCGGCGTCCAGGGGCTTCCGGCGTCAGGCGGCTCGGTGAGGAGGAAGAGAGGGACGAGGCGGAGCTCGTGGGTAGCTCCAGAGTGTCGTCAGAACGGCGGTGGCCGCGGTGGTGAGGAGCGGCGGCGACAAAGCCGTTCGGGGGGGGGTGAGAGAGAGAGGTCCAGGGGAGGGGATGAGCATGGGGGTGAGTGGGAGAGGGTCGAGGGGAGTGCGTGGCGTCACCTAGACGCATCTGGGATGAAGCAGGAAGGGAGGAGGTGGCTCGCGCGCGGCGACCACGCGCCCTTCGTCCTCCTGGCAAGAGGAGGAAGACGACAGGGGAGGTGGGGATGGGCCGGACTGTCTTCAGCAGCAGGCCGCATAGGTAGGCACCAGGTAGATTCTCTCTCTCTGGTTTTCTATTTATTAATGTTTTCTATTTTTTGCAATTTGTTTTGACTTAGTAATAATACTAAATGATTTTATTTTCTTCTGACAATTTTTGCAGGGACCTAAGGGGTTATTCCAAAGCCTCTCAGCAAAAATCAGAATTTTTGGACATAAATAAGATATATCACATATATATATATATATATCCAAGGCAAATAATTATTGCATTAATTCCAAATGCCCAAAATAAATACTTATGAGCTCCTGAAAATGTTGGTTTGATTTTTATCTCTGTCCAATATTTTCAGAGAGCAACATGAGCATTTTCTTGGACCTTTTTGGAGCAATTTTTTATTTGGGTCATTTCCAGAATGATTCTTAGGGTTTCACAAATCCCCATTTCAAATTTAAATGAAATTTAAACAAGATGCAAACATGAAGGCTAGCCTAGGTCATACCAGAACTAGGGATGTGACATAATATCTGTAGCAAAGTATTTAGTAGCAAAGTAGTATGGAAGTAACGGTAACAATGGCAAAAGTAACACTAGCAGTTTTGTAGCAATTGTGGAAGTGGCAATGGAAAAGTAACTTAGCAAAGATCAATATGAAACAAACTCGTAGGCAAAGGAACAATGATGGATAATTATGTCGGACGGCATTCATCATGCAATAGTTATAAGCTAGGGTGACACAGAACTAGGTCCAATTCGACAATATAATGTAGGCATAGCAGACTAAGGCATAGCCTAGTGGTTGGAAGGGGTTGATGCCTTCCCACCCACCCAGGTTCAAGGCATGGTACTTGCAATTCGGTTTTGTTGCACCAATTATACTATAGGGGGTTCCCTTACAGTCTTTCTATCAAAAAAATAATAATTTAGGCACATATTCCGAATATAGTCATATGTGCTTATGGAAAAGAACTTGTATGACATCTTTTGTCCTATCCTCCCATGGCAGCGGGGTCCTAATGGAAACTAAGGGATATTAAGGCCTCCTTTTAATTGAGAACCGAAACAAAGCATTAGCACTTAGTGAAATACATGAACTCCTCAAAGTACGGTCATCACCGGGAAGTGTCCCGACTATTGTCACTCTGGATTGCGGGATCATAACATGTAGTAGGTGACTATAACTTGCAAGATAGGATCAAGAACACAAATATATTGATGAAAACATAATAGGTACAAGCATTAAGCATAGCAAAGTCATAGCAACATCAATCTCAGAACATAGTGGATACTAGGGATCAAACCCTAACAAAACTAACTCGATTACATGATAAATCTCATCCAGCCCATCCCTGTCCAGCAAGTCTATGATGAAATTACTCAAGCACGGCGGTGAGCATCATGAAATTGGTGATGGAGGAAGATTGGTGATGATGATGGCGATGATTTCCCCTCTCCGGAGCCCCGAATGGACTCCAGATCTGGCCACCCGATGAAGAACAAGGGGTGACGGTGGATCCGCATCGTAAAACAAGATGAATCCTTCTCTCTCATTTTTTCTCCCTGAACATGAAGGTATGGAGTTGGAGTTTATGTTGGTGGAGGTCCAGGGGACCCAGAAGGCAGGGGGCGCGCCCCCACCCTTGTGGACAGCTGGTGGGTCCCCCTCAGTTGATTCTTTCGCCAATATTTTTTTATATCCCAAAAATATTCTCCATGGATTTTCCGGTCATTCCGAGAACTTTTATTTCTGCACAAAAATAACACCAAGGTAATTCTGCTGAAAACAGCGTCAGTCCGGGTTAGTTCCATTCAAATCATGCAAATTAGAGTCCAAAACAAGGTCAAAAGAGTTTGGAAAAGTAGATATGATGGAGACGTATCATTATTCCATACAGGTCGCCAATTCCTGCCACCGCTGCCTCCACGGGTCAACCTTGTTCCACCATGATCACTCCCTAATGAATTACTCTCAAATTTCTTATATTTTTCTTTGATTCGTGGCCTCGTGTTTAGTTTCTTGCTCCTCAATTATTACCTCATCGCAAGTGGTGCGAAAGTCATGGAACTTACTTGCGTAGTCGCGTTCGCCTCCTCCATGAAAGCATTGTAGGTGTAGAACAGGCCTCCCCGCACCCACTCTGGTTGCGGTCGCTCGTCATTGAATTGAACATGCTGCCGTTGTGCTACTTCCTACTGGCGATGCCATGATACCCTATGAAGGTTGTACAACTTTAACCACAAGACCTACTTAGTCCCATTTGTAAATTATACTCAAGTGTATATTCACTGTTAGGAAACTAAGAAGTATTCTTTCATAAGGAGGCCCTTCCTGTGGGTAGGTGCGTACACCTACTATATTTTACATCCGCTAGTGTTGGGGTTTTGTCATGATAGTGTCGGCAAGGCGGAGACACTTTGAGTTTACCCAGGTTTAGGCTCTCTAGGGGAGGTAAGACCCTACTCCTACCTTATTATCTGTATTGTTAGGGTGTTCGCCAAGGATATAGTGGATCACTGGCAAGATCTTTCCTAACATTTACTGGTCACCCTACCTAGCAGCAGAGAGTGGGGTTGTAGAAAGTAGATATGTCCTATCTTTTTTACCTATGCCCCCGATGAGACCCTCTGGCCCGCCTTATATAGTCGGTCGGATTTGCATTACAAGTGTGGTTCTCAAGTCCCTGAGAAGGAGGTCTCGAGGGGTCAGAGATTCCCGGGATGTGCTCATGCATCCTTGGTGGATGAAGGTCTTAGTCTTTGGAACCTTGTTAGTATCTCTCGAGTGTTAGGTTTCCTTTGTTTCCTAGAGTGGAATAATGTGGGTCTTGTTAACTTCCCTTGTTATTCCACAGAGTCTTTCGAAGTGTGGTGTCCTTATACGTCAAGCTCCAATCCCATGATTAATGGAAAGGTGGGGAACCCACAATTCAGTGATTTTCAAAGGTTTTTGCCTCTGGATACATTGTGTTGTTAGTGAGATTTGCTTCGGCTACCCGAGGGGTAAGGGTATTGATGGCATCAACAAGATCGAAGGTTCGGAGGGTCACAGACACGTCTTTTCATGTTGGTGCTTTGAATGGTGGTGTCATGACTCTTGATGATGCCTCATGTGCGGAGTCCTTTCGGCTTCCCCTTATCTTATTTAAAGGGGTCAGGAAGAAATGGAATAGTCCACTTTATCCCTTCCCTGTGCCCCCCTTAGGATCTCTCATCTCTCCCTATGCTACCTCACCACCTGAGCCCCACCACTGGAGGTTTTCTTGACCATGTTATGGTTTTCCCTTGGCCATAATGGAGTCTTCTTTCCCTTCTCCTTTGATCCCTGATCTAGGGGTCCTGCCAGTAATGGTTTCCCCTATGGTGGCCTCGCCTGTTCCCGAGTCGGACGATTGGTTGAACGCTACCCTGCTGACTCCTTAGCTAGTGGTTCTAATGGCAGCTGATGCAACGCGCAGGCTAACGCCAGCATCAACATTGCCAATGCTGAGGGGGATAAGAGGCAACGAAGGAGGCACCAAGGTAGAGGAAGAAGGAATTGATGTTGCTACCTAGGAGCATAAGGTTGATATGGTTGGATATTTACATGTATTAAAAAATATTTCAATGATGAAGGCAATCTTTCGGTTACATCACAACATATTTGGCTATATAAAACTGATTTTAAGAGAAAGACATATATGGACAATCTTTGCTCTCTCTCTCTCTTTCTCTCTCTCTCCCTCCCCATGTGTGTGTGTCTCAAAGATCCATTAGCAATACTAGTTTTGACCTATTGTGGAATCATATAAGTTAATTTTTTTTGAAAGCCGAGAATAAACTGACATCGCTTGTTTAGGAAGACACATGCAACTTTGCATCAACATACATGTTTTTTCCTTCCAATAAAAGAGAATATGCACGGGACTCAGGCTACAACAATCATACCATATATTGTACATGATTAATGCCTGGTTTTATGAAAACCAGTGGGGAGACCAGATTTACCAACAAATCCTAGAAGATCTCATTAATCATTAGAAATTATAATATCATATCTCCAATATATTGTATTAATAGCAATTATTAAAATCCAAATATTCTTGTTAATGAGATAATTAAATAGTACATGAGTCCATGCACGTCTATAGTTTTGTAAGATCCTTATAAATATCACCTTATGTAATACCCCACATAAGCATCAAAGGCATCCTAGCACATGCATCTCTATTCTCCATAACATCTACTACAAATTGTTGATACTGCTAGTAGCTATGGATCCTAATGGCTCCTATCCTAACATTTCCCCCTTGCATGAAGCATTGAGAGGCACGACAGCCATGCCGGTATTGAATGATTTCGTAGACCTTGAATCCCCATCATCATATTCACCTTCGATAGGAAATTCCTCAACAAACATGTATGCACCACAAGAAGGTACCGTGATGCCGGTCAATGATAGTTCCATGATTCCATACCAATCTAGTGCAGAACTCGCACCACTACCCCCACAGCTGGGTGATACAATCCCTATTCCTTTATCCTCAGACGAAAAAGGAATGTTCTCGCATGAAGGCTTCCTCACAAATCCTTTTTGGAATGAATTCAACTCGTCACATCAGATGCAGAATTTGTCCACGGAGGCTTCACCATTCACACCCTTACTCCAAACAGAGCCAAATTCAATTGTTCATTCCCAACTTTACACTAATGGAGTGTTGGATGATGGTTCACTCTTTAAGATGGCCACGAGGGATGTTTCTGAGGTAAGCTCACTACCGTCTAGGTTTCTTTGCTCTTCTTAAAAGATTCACCCCTTCACACCAATACTATGCAGAAGCAGATGAAGATACAAGATGAAAGATTATCAAATGCTGATCCATATGGTGTACCTGCCCCTGCTTCTCCTGCCATGCAATCCTCACATATTCAAAGAGAAGATAAGATCCTTCTAGTTGGTCCAAATGGCATTTCTGATAGTGCTATTATGCAAGATTCTACAACCCCACGTAAATACACATGCAAGATTTGCAATGCCACATTCAACACATCTCAAGCATATGGTGGTCACATGAGTTCGCATAGCAAAGCAAGGATGAAAAGCCTACAAGGTTGATCTTCCCATGTTGCTTGACATCCCATGCTTGATACTTGTGGGACCAATTTTTTCCTAAGCACACAATGGATGAAGGCACGGTGGTTTCACCGCAAGTGGAGAAAATTTATAAGAGGTTATTTATATTTGGAAACAAAATTATCAATAGAGTAGCATAAGAGTGAAGATATGTTATGTGGGTGTGAAACTATTGACAATTATTTTCTTGGCTATGTTTGTGTTGCTATTTCCCTATGTAAACAACAGTCATCTTTGATGGTTGTGTACTACTCCCTCGGTTCCAAAATATAAGCTGCATTTGTTTTTGTGCCAGTCAAATTTATGTACATTTGACTAGGATTGAAGAATAAAATATCAACATCTGCATTGCAAAAATAAAATAAAATTATGAAAATAGTTTTGATGATAGAGCTAATGATATAAATTTGGTATTGCAGATATAGGTAATTTTTTCAAAAAAAATCGTCATACATGCACATGTTTGACTTTTGAGAAAACTAATACACCTTCTATTTTTTGAATGGATACACCTTCTATTTTGAAACAGATTGGTGGAGTATGTTAATTATCTTTCCCTTTTTATTAATTACAAAATCACGCTTTTCAATGAAGGTTTGCTAGAACTGGGTAAAATATATGTTTCTTACCACAACTATTAAATTTATTTAAAGTTCAGTAAGAGTCTGTGATAATTTGCCATATGAAGAGTGAAAGAATCTCAACCATTTTTTATTAATGAATAGTTTCAGAATTGGCGATATCATATACCTATAAGATGGATACTCAAATATGAGCACCACCTAGTGACTAAATCACATTTATGAATTTTCCCCATGAACTTGCATATAAATTGTACGTAGCTACACATAAAAAATACTGCATAAATAAATTTAAATGATAAAAGCTAACCCATGCTGCTTCTATAGATGTTGCATATAGATGAACAAAGAAAACATACACTCAAAAACAATTTTCGATCCCTAAGAGCCGAAAAAGCCTATGTGACACATGGTTACCTATTGTGAAACCATAGGAGAAACAAGCTATAGATAAGAGTTACTTTTTATTGGTGGAGATGACTAGTCGTGGTTCATTGGTTAGTCAACTGCCACCACACTATTGAATCATCAAACAAACAAGATCAATGCTTTTTTTGTTGTTTATTTTCTAGGTACTATGGGGGGAATATCCTACATTGTTTTGTTTATTTTTTAATATAACTAGATGACCCGTTGCACCAATTGGCGCAGAGACCAACTATAGCCCGGAATTTAAGCTAACTATTTGAAAGATTTTTTCCTCAACTATTTGCAAATGATTATGTTTGTACCATGTTTCTATTTTCCTTAACGATGATCATTGCACATAGATTTATTTGGCAACACATAGACCGTTTGCTTGAGCATGTGAGTAAACTTTGAATTTTCATTGGATGCTCTCATGTACAGCTAACGTTTGTACAAACATGGATACCCTAGTTTCCCTGAGAGAAACATCATCACAGTGATCATCTCCATCAACTTCGTCGACTTCATAAATATCTCCATCACCTTCCTGCCTCTCTATATAGTGGTCCACTCTCCTGCAACCATTTATAATCCCCTACTTGAACATGGTTTTTGATACTATAAATTATTATCCAATGATTTGTCTCATCGCTATTATGTCTGAGTAGTTTCATTTTGTTCTATAGGTTAATTTGATCGCTGAGTTGCAGTGGAAGAAGAACGTGTCAGTGTAGATAGTACTTGGAACCACTCGAACCATTGATGAACGATCCCGCAAACTGCCCATGAACATTCCCTCAAACTGAAGACCGAAATCACGACCTCTCTACTTGGTTGCAAGCGTGCAACCTTCATGATCCAGTAGCGCTTCACCGTCCAGACATAACTGTTGTCGAAGAATTAGTGGGAGGAGATTAGAAGCACAGTGGTCCTCTAATTATGAGGATTGGATTAACTGGAACTAGAGGGAACTAGAGGAGACTCCAGGTTCCCTTCCCCCTTGCATCGGGCAATGAGAGCGAAACCCCCTCCAATTCGGCCTCCCCTTCCCTCTTTTCATGGGAGAGGGGGGCCACCCATGGGAGAGGGCTGCCTTTCACCGTTTGGCCTTTTAAGGCTCATTGATATTAAATTAAGTATAAATGAACTCTAACAATTACTAGAACATATTACAAATAATTTAACATCCCTGGAAATGTTTCCACCTATATATTAATTATCGGTAATACCCGGTATTACCTGATACTCTCGCAAACCCTTCTCGTCACCCGAAAACGCTTCTCTATCCTCTCAAAACCATTTTCAATATTTATGAAACAATTCAAAAAATATATTCTAATGAATCCCGTCCTACAAACACTTTGCAAATTGTGATTACCTTAAGCTTGTGACCCCGTAGGTTTGGTAAGTCATAGACATGAATGAAAGCATTCGTTCAATAACAGATAGCGGAACCATGGACGTCCATATCGATCCCTATGAGCACATGAATGACATTCGAGTGAACTTTAGTTATCATGTGATGTTCCCTTTGCTTCGCGATACTTCACATAACCCGGTATGCATCGGTATCCTCTTGAGTCATCACACGCTCACTATATTGTTTTCCTTGTTACCAGTTCTCTTCTTCTTCTTTCTCATTGCGTGTTTCGACATCCTTGTAACGTAGTCACCACTAGTAGAAAACAGGGCTTTGGTCCAGGCCGGGTCAGCCCATTAGTCCCGGTTCAGTCCAGAACCGGGACCAATGGGGGCATTGGTCCCGGTTCGTGAGCCCAGAGGGCCGGCCGGGCCACGTGGGCCATTGGTCTCGGTTCATCTAGACCTTTTGGTCCCAATTGATGGGATGAACCGGGACCAATGGGCCTTGCTCCTGGCCCACCACCATTGGTCCCGGTTGGTGGCTTGAACCGGGACCAAAGGCTCCCCTTTAGTCCCGGTTCATGCCACCAACCGGGACCAATGAAGTGCCTATATATACCCCCTCGCGTAAGAGCAGAGCACACTGCTCTGTTTTTTTCTGGCCGAGGGGGAGAGGGCTTGGTGGTGCTCTAGCTCACCTCCTATGCACACAAGGTGTTCGATGGAATGCCCGAGCCACACTACTTAAGCTTTCTCCTCTCCAAGCTCGACCTCCAAGCTCCATTTTCCATAATATTTGTCTAGGTTTAGCGGTCCATCACGCCCCGTCCCCATCTTCACCGCCGTCGATCACCCACGCCGAGCTCATCGCCGGCACCACCGTGGTGAGTCTCTTGTTCTTATCTTCTTTCTGAAAGGAAAAATATTCTTACTTGTATGTTTACATAGATACTTGTATTATTTTCTTACTTTTATTATTGCATCTTATATAGTGTGATGGTTTTGGTATCCGCCCCTGTCGGCCCTCGTCCTGTCTATGATTCGGATGTGGTATATATATTATCTTTATAACTATTGGTTCATTTATTATTTATGAAAATTATGCCGACCAACGTGACATAGATTTTATTTATGTAGGATGTATGTGAATCGGAAATGCCAACCGACCCTATTGTCGAGAGGTTAAATTTAGTTGAAGAAGAAAACAATTTGTTGAAGGAAAAAATGAAAAAATTGAGGAGGAGAAGATGATATTGGAGTTGCATGTTGCGGATGTCGTCGATGATAACAAGATCAAGATGGATGCAATGCGCTTGAAGATTAGAAAGATTAGAAAATATGCCATTCATACCGAGGCTTGGTATCATTATGCCGTTGGATCAATTGTTACCTTGGTTGCGATTATGATCGCATTTGTTTTCGCATTGAAATGTTTTACGTAGTTTCAATGTATGGTTTAATTAATTAGATGCTCTAGAGAGCTATATGTTGTTAGATGAGAACTATGTATGCACTTTGGTTTTAATGTGATGATGAACTTCTATTAATTTGGACACTTAATTATATATAATGCACGCAGATGAACCGGCAATGGATGTACGGTGACAGACACACCTGCGAGTACATTAAGGGCGTGCATGAGTTTCTCGATGCGGTTGAGGCAAACAAGCAGAATGGTTTTATGTGTTGTCCATGCACTGAATGTGGGAATACGAGGTCTTACTCTAACCGGAAAATCCTTCACTCCCACCTGCTTTACAAGGGTTTCATGCCACACTATAATGTTTGGACGAGGCACGGAGAAATAGGGGTTATGATGGAAGACGGCGAAGAAGAAGAGTACGACGACAACTATGTGCCCCCTGAATACGGTGATGCTGCAACGGGGGGAGCTGGTGAAGATCAAGAGGAACCAGACGATGTGCCTAATGATGCTGCAACGGGTGAAGCTGCTGAAGATCAAGAGGAACCAGACAATGTGCCCAATGATGATGATCTCCGCCGGGTCATTGTCGATGCAAGGACGCAATGCGAAAGTCAAAAGGAGAAGCTGAAGTTCGATCGCATGTTAGAGGATCACAAAAAAGGGTTGTACCCCAATTGCGAAGATGGCAACACAAAGCTCGATACCGTACTGGAATTGCTGCAGTGGAAGGCAGAGAATGCTGTGGCTGACAAAGGATTTGAGAAGCTACTGAAAATATTGAAGAAGAAGCTTCCAAAGGATAACGAATTGCCCGACAGTACATACGCATCAAAGAAGGTTGTATGCCGTCTAGGATTGGAGGTGGAGAAGATACATGCATGCCCTAATGACTACATCCTCTACCGCGGTGCATACAAGGATCTGAACGCATGCCCGGTATGCGGTGCATTGCGGTATAAGATCAGACGAGATGACCCTGGTGATGTTGATGGCGAGCCCCCCAGGAAGAGGGTTCCTGCGAAGGTGATGTGGTATGCTCCTATAATACCACGGTTGAAACGTCTGTTCAGAAACGAAGAGCATGCCAAGTTGATGCGATGGCGCAGTGAGAACCGAAAGAAAGATGGGTAGTTGAGAGCACCCGCTGACGGGTCGCAGTGGAGAAAAATCGAGAGAAAGTACTGGGATGAGTTTGCAAAGGACCCAAGGAATGTATGGTTTGCTTTAAGCGCGGATGGCATTAATCCTTTCGGGGAGCAGAGCAGCAATCACAGCACCTGGTCCGTGACTCTATGTATGTATAACCTTCCTCCTTGGATGTGCATGAAGCGGAAGTTCATTATGATGCCAGTTCTCATCCAAGGCCCTAAGCAACCCGGCAACGACATTGAAGTGTACCTAAGGCCATTAGTTGAAGAACTTTTACAGCTGTGGAATGGAAATGGTGTACGTACGTGAGATGAGCACAGACAGGAGGAATTTAACCTTAAGGCGTTGCTGTTCGTGACCATCAATGATTGGCCCGCTCTCAGTAACCTTTCAGGACAGACAAACAAAGGATACCACGCATGCACGCACTATTTAGATGACACTAAAAGTATATACCTGGACAAATGCAGGAAGAATGTGTACCTGGGCCATCGTCGATTTCTTCTGACCAACCATCAATGTCGAAAGAAAGGCAAGCATTTCAAATGCGAGGCAGATCACCGAAAGAAGCCCGCCATGTGTACTGGTGATCACGTACTTTCTATGGTCATTGATTTACACGTAATCTTTGGAAAGGGTCCCGGTGGACTAGCTGTTCCGAATGACGCTGAGGGACACGCACCCATGTGGAAGAAGAAATCTATATTTTGGGACCTACCCTACTGGAAAGACCTAGAGGTCCGCTCTTCAATCGACGTGATGCATGTGACGAAGAACCTTTGCGTGAACCTGCTAGGCTTCTTGGGCGTGTATGGGAAGACAAAAGATACACCTGAGGCACGGGAGGACCTGCAACATTTGCACGAAAAAGATGGCATGCCTCCGAAGCAGTATAAAGGTCCTGCCAGCTACGCTCTTACGAAAGAAGAGAAAGAAATCTTCTTTGAATGCCTGCTCAGTATGAAGGTCACGACTGGCTTCTCGTCGAATATAAAGGGAATAATAAATATGCCAGAGAAAAAGTTTCAGAACCTAAAGTCTCATGACTGCCACATGATTATGACGCAACTGCTTCCGGTTGCATTGAGGGGGCTTCTACCGGAAGACGTCCGATTAGCCATTGTGAAGCTATGTGCATTCCTCAATGCAATCTCTCAGAAGGTGATCGATCCAGAAATCATACCAAGGCTAAGGAGTGATGTGGCGCAATGTCTTGTCAGTTTCGAGCTAGTGTTCCCACCATCCTTCTTCAATATCATGATGCACGTCCTAGTTCATCTAGTCGACAAGATTGTCATCCTGGGGCCCGTATTTCTACACAATATGTTCCCCTTTGAGAGGTTCATGGGAGTCCTAAAGAAATATGTCCATAACCACGCTAGGCCAGAAGGAAGCATCTCCATGGGCCATCAAACAGAGGATGTTATCGGGTTTTGTGTTGACTTCATTCCTGGCCTTAAGAAGATAGGTCTCCCTAAATCGTGGTATGAGGGGAGACTGACTGGAAAAGGCACTCTTGGAAGAGACTCAATAATATGCAGGGACGGATATTCTTGGTCTCAAGCACACTACACAGTTCTACAGAACTCTACCTTGGTGACCCCGTATGTCGATGAACACAAGAACAGTCTGCGCTCCAAACACCCGGAGCAGTGCGACGACTGGATTACATGTGAACACATCAGGACTTTCAGTAGTTGGTTGGAAACACGTCTCAAAGGTGACAACACTGTTTGTGATGAGTTGTACTTGTTGTCCAGGGGACCATCTTTGATTGTATTGACTTACAAAGGATACGAGATAAATGGGAATACATTTTACACGATCGCCCAAGATCAAAAGAGCACCAACCAAAACAGCGGTGTCCGCTTTGATGCAGCAACCGAGAGCGGAAATGACACATATTATGGTTACATAGTGGACATATGGGAACTTGACTATGGACCTGATTTTAAGGTCCCTTTGTTTAAGTGCAAATGGGTCAATCTGTCAGGCGGCGGGGTACAGTTAGACCCACAGTACGGAATGACAACAGTGGATCTGAAAAATCTTGGCTACACTGACGAACCATTCGTCCTAGCCAATGATGTGGCACAGGTTATCTATGTGAAGGACATGTCTACCAAACCGAGAAAAAGAAAAGATAAGGAAGTGAATACATCATACGATGAGCCAAAGCGCCACATAGTTCTTTCAGGAAAAAGGGACATGCTGGGAGTGGACGGCAAGACAGACATGTCTGGAGATTATGAAAAGTTTCATGAAATTCCTCCCTTCAATGTCAAGGCTGACCCAAGCATCCTGATAAACAATGAAGATTATCCATGGTTACGGCGCAATAAGCAAATGACACAAGCGAAGAAAAAGTGAAGACTTTCTCCCGCAACTATTATGATGATACCATGCCAACTTTGTAACACACGAACATGCTACCATTGTCCGTTTTGTACATGCACATGCTATGTGGGTGAATTATGATACCATGCCAACTTTCAACTTTTTCAGAGTTCATTTGAAATGCTTTAATGACTTATGGTTCGGCCCTCGTAATACCATTATTCAAATTTTAACTATTCAAATTTGAAAACTAATGGCACTAACAGAAAGTTTATAATTTTTTCTAAAACTGATGGCACTAACAGAAAGTTTATAATTTTTCTGACCTAAAAGCAAAAAGAATTAAAAAATGCAAAAATAAAAGAAAATAAATAATGCAAAAAACAAAAAAAAATTGGAAAAAGTAAAGTTAATCACAAACTTGTGATTCAAACAATTTTCAAAGAATTCAAATTTTAACTATTCAAATTTGAAAACTAATGGCACTAACAAAAAGTTTATAATTTTGCTCCTCGCCCCTGGCCCTTGACCATTAGTCCCGGTTTGTGCCACAAACCAGGACTAAAGGGTTGGTCCTCGTTGCGGGCAGAGTTTAGTCCCACCTCGCCAACCGAAGGGGGCTCACACCGATTTATAAGCCCTTCCCTCTCTGCCTTATTGAGCTCCTCTCAAAGTGAAAATAGATGCCCTAATAGAGAAAAGTTTAACCTAAATTCATAGTGAATTTCTTTGAAATTCATAGAAATTTACTATGAATTTAGGTTGAATTTTCTCTATAAGCACATCTATTCTCATTTTTTTAGTAAGTTAATCACAAACTTGTGATTCACACAAATTTCAAAGAATTCAAATTTTATCTATTCAAATTTGAAAACTAATGGCACTAACAGAAAGTTTATAATTTTTCTAAAACTAATGGCACTAACAGAAAGTTTATAATTTTGCTAACCTAAAAGCAAACAGAATTAATTAAAGCAAAAAACAAAAGAAAATAAATAATGCAAAAAACAAATCAAAAAAACAGGAAAAAAACTATTTTTATAGTAAAGTTAATCACAAAATAAAATAAATAAAGCAACAAAGAAAACAAAAAAACTAAAAAAGTGTTTTCAAAATTGAAAACTAATGGCACTAACAGAAAGTTTATAATTTTTCTAAAACTAAAAGCAAAAAGAATAAAAAAATAAAGCAAAAAACAAAAGAAAATATATAATGCAGAAAACAAAACAAAAAAATTGGAAAAATAGCAACAATAAGTATTTTGTTGTAAGTAGAAACAAAATAAAATAAATAAAGCAACAAAGAAAACAAAAAAAGTGTTTTCAAATTTGAAAACTAATGGCATTAACAAAAAGTTTATAATTTTTCTAAAACTAAAAGCATAAAGAATTAAAAAATAAAGCAAAAAACAAAATAAAATAAAATAAATAAAGCAACAAAAAACAAAAAAAATGCGACCTACTGGCCCCCCACGGCCTGAATACGACTAGAAACCCATCCAAGGGCCAGGATTCAGGCCCGCAGGAGGCCTAGTAGGCCCACAAGCATAGCAGTGACAATTAGGCCCGTAAGCCTGCAATGGAGAGAAGCTCGAGAGGGGTGCGGCAGTGGGGCTTATAAACCACTGCGCACCCCTCTCAACTAGCGAGGTGGGACTAAACTTTCGACGCCGCAGCCGCACGAGGCCTTTGGTCCCGGTTGGTGGCACCAACCGGGACTAAAGGGTGCATTGGTCACGGTTCATGGCACAAACCGTGACCAATGTCCCCCTTTAGTCCCGGTTGGTGCCACCAACCGAGACCAAAGGCCACCGCTTCCCGCCCTTTGGGCTGCTGAAAAGAGGCCTTTGGTCCCGGTTGGTGGCACCAACCGGGACTAAAGGGGGGCATTGGTCACGGTTTGTGCCACGAACCGTGACCAATGCTCCATCTATATAACCCACCCTTGTGAAAATTTTGGTTCAGTTCTTCGATCCCGCCCCGACGATGCCGCCAGGCTGCCCGTGCTCGTTGTCGCCGCCCCGAGGTCGCCGTCGCCGTCACCGCCCGCTCCTCGTCGCCGCCGCCGCCCGCTCCTCCAGCCCGCGCCGCCCCCGAGCCCTTTCCGCCCTTGAGCCCGCGCCGCCCTTGAGCCCGCGCCGCCCCGGAGCTCGCCGTCGTCCCCGAGCCCTCCTCCCCGAGCTCACGCTGCCCCTCGAGCTCACCGTCGTCCCCAAGCCCGCGCCGCCTCGAGCCCGTGCCGCCCTCGATCTCGCCGTCGTCCCCGAGCCCTCCTCCCCGAGCCCGTGCCGCCCTCCTCCCCGAGCCATCCGCCGCCCTCGCCGACGCCCTTGCCGCCGCGCTTGCCGATCAACCTCGCTGCTGTGAGCCGCCGCCACCCCGGTTTATCATTTTTTCATTTTTTTGTTCGTATATATAATGTATATATGTATGTGGCTATATATATGTATGTATAGATGTTCATATATGTGTTTTTTTTGTTCAGAGCATTTTTTGTTCATATATGTATTTTTTTGTTTCTGTGTATTTTTTTTGTTCATAGCATTTTTTTGTTCATATTTTTTTTTCATAGCATTATTTCCATGTATATATGTATGTGGCTATGTATGTATAGATGGATAGCATTTTTTTCCATGTATGCATGTCATTGTCGATATACCCCCTCCCCGTTAACTTCGACAGGAGGGGGGGTCGATATAACCCTCCCCGATAACTTCGACATGAGGGGGGGTCGATATACCCCCTCCCTGATAACTTCGACATGAGGGGGGTCGAGGGGGTTGAGAGTAGTTTAGGGGGTCAAGGGTCGAGAACGTCGGACATTCATGAGAGAGCGAGGAAGAAGGGGAAGAAGAGGGAGAAGAAGAGAGAGGAAGAAGAGGAAGTCTTCTCCTCTATTCTTTCTTCTTCTTCTTTTTTCTCTTCTTCCTATAGGTATTAGTTTTTTTATTTAGGTTGTTATTAGTAGATATTAATTTGTTCATATATGTATGGATGCATGTGATATGTATGTATGTATGTTCGGGTATGTCGTTGTCGATATACCCCCTACCCGATAACTTCGACATGAGGGGGTCGAGAGGGGGTCTAGGGTCGCCGAGGGGTCGAGGGTCGTCGAACATGAGAGGAAGAAGAGGATAAAAAAAGAAGAGGAAGAAGAAAAAAAGAGGAGAAGAAAGAATAGAGGAGTTCTTCTCCTCTATTCTTTCTTCTCCTCTTTTTTTTCTTCTTCCTCTTCTTTTTTTATCCTTGAAGCATTGTCGAGGCCACCCCAAACCCTGGAGAAGCATTGTCGAGGCCACCCCAAACCCTAGAGAAGCAGCGTCGAGGCCAGTAATTAATATTAGTTCTACATTTGCCACTAATATATCCATCTGTCATGTTTGAATAATAATTGCCATGTTGTCAATATTTGTAGAAACTATGGACACCGGCCAAGATGAAGTACAAGAAGAGTTGTTGGGGGACATAATCGCATGAGGAAGTGATGCCGTCTGCTCGTTGTTTCTCAACGACACCGATGGTCTGGAAGAAGCTGGCTATGATTATGATGGCTCCGGTGACCTAATGCCGGTGCAAGAAGGAGACCGTGAGGACGGCTCCGGTGACCCAATGCCGGTGCAAGAAGGAGACCGTGATGACGTCTCCGATGACCGAACCGAGTCCGGCCAGGTATATATATTAGTTAAGCTTCTACTGACTAGCTAATTGATGCATTCATTGTTTTGGTATGTACACATATTAATTAAGTCTTTGTTCTTTTTTCTAGCCCTCCGGATCGAGCACAACTTCGGTAAAGAGACGAGGCCCGAAGAAAAAGTTGAGCTCGGATGAAAAGTTTGAGATCATAGAAATCGCGCCCGACGGCCAACCGATTGAACCCCTCTAGACAAAGAGCGCATTTGTTGCTCAGTGCAGGGTTTTGGTTAGGGACAACATCCCGATCAGCATCCAGCAATGGTTAAAGCCAGCTACAGAAGATCCTGAGGTGTCTTATGTCAATGATATGCAGAAAAATGATCTTTGGACTGAGCTGAAGTCAAATTTCACCCTACCGCCAGAGGATGATCCAGAGAAGCCAGTTAAAGAGCAATTAATGAAGTCTTTTGCTCTTAAGAGGATGACAGAACTATTCAGAAGGTGGAAGAAAGAGCTGAATAAGTTTGTCGAAAATAAAGAGACACCAAAATTCAAGGGCAGATATGAGAAGATCAGAGATCACTGGCCCGCATTTGTGGCCCACAAGACATCGGAAAAGAGTAAGAAGATGTCGGCGACAAACAAGCAAAATGCTGCGAAGAAGAAGCATCACCATCACACGGGGTCAGGTGGCTACCTCGTAGCCCGGCCTAAGTGGGCCAAGACTGAGAATGATCCGGTTGATAAAGGGATCGAACCAGAGACAATTAACTGGCCAGACCATTGCCGGACTTGGTTCTTCGGGGCTGGCGGAACCTTGGACCCTATAACAGGGAAGTACATTTGGACGAACGATCAAATGGACATACCAGTCAGGAAGCTTCAGCAGTATATCGAAGCAGCACAGCAAGGGACGTTCTTTCCAGATAGAGAGAACGATGAGCTCACAATGGCCCTCGGGAATCCTGAGCACCCTGGACGGACACGAGGCACGCCAGGCTCCATTCCATGGAAGCTTGGGTTTCCGGACGCAGGCGGTTACAAATCCCAGGAGAGGAGGAAAAAATTGCAGCAGACCCAAATGCGGGCGCTGCAAGCAAGGGTACAAGCGATAGAGGAACGAGAAGAAAATCGCAGCAAACGTACTGCCGAAGCTTCCCCCGAAGCTACCCCGCCATCTCAGCAGAGAAGCAGCGTGGCTTCCACCGAGCTGCTTCAGCCGGAGCATGCCTTGATGGCTCCTGCCAGCTATCCCGTGGATGCTATCACGGAGTCTCAAAATTGCCACCTTATGACGCAATGGACGAATTTGAAGGTCAAGGCGGCTGTTGTCTCTGTTTATCCTACTGAACCCGGCGCAACTTTTCACTACCGGCCGATTCCAGAAGGATATTCTAGGGTGATGGTGGATGAAATAACGGAGGGATTTGAGGACCTCTAGCTTGACCACCCTACCAGTGAAGGGGAGACTAGGCTGGGGTCTGCTCTGAAGACTCCATGCCTATGGCGGAAGGAGCTCATCAACCTTCCGAACTGGACGCCTCCGCCTCCTCCTCCTCCTCGTCGGCAAGTCAGGGCACTCCGCCACCTCCACCGCCTCCTCCTCCGGCGAGTCAGGGCACTCCGCCTCCTCCACCGCCTCCTCCTCCGGCGAGTGACGATCAGGGAACTCGACTGGTTCCTTCTCCGGCGCATGGCGGCACTCCTCCTGCGCCGACGCGCCCGAGCAGCCAGCCTCCTCCTTCTCCGCCTCGTCAGCAAGGGCGGAAGAGACCTGCCGCCTCTCCGGCTACTCCGGCGCGTCGTAGTCCTTCTCCTCCGCCTCGTAAGCAAGTAAAGAAGACAACCTCTCCGTCTGCTCTGCCGGCGTCTAGCAGTACAGCCAGAGGCAGGAGGAAATACAGATTCGGTCCTTCTTTGAAGACTCCAGAGAAGTTACCATACGAGAGGACCCCAGAGGAGAATGCCGAGATCGCATGAGAAGAAGTGAGGAACTACTTTGAAGGGGTGAAAGCAAAGAAACATCCACCTCCGGAGGAGAAGGTAGATCCGGTGAAAGCGAAGCGCACTCTGGCTGCCCTGACAAAACCACCCAAGTCTCCGCCGAAAGGAAACTATGAGCGCATTATTGGAAAGGAATTTGCCAAAGCGGAGTGGTCGGGAAGTACTGTCAGTGATCAAAGGCCGAAAGAACGACGAGCTGGGAAACAAATTGCCCAGCTCGGCGAACAAGCGAAGCAATCGTGCCCCCCGCTCAAGGTGCCTAGCGACAACGTCGCTAATGATCCGAGGATGGTGCCCGGTTATAGCAATCTTGGCGATTACCTGCCCGACGATGTACATTATGATTTCATGGAGGTGCAGATACAAAGATACGAGTACGGGAAGCCTCTCGTCAAAGATGAAAGATCTCTATCAACGATGATGCGAAGATTGCATGATTTGTACTTGAAAATCTACAGAGACTCCGGGGGGAGGAGTACTTTGTATGTGAAAGTTAAAAAGGAGCATGACCTCGTTGGAATTGAACTGTTGCCTGTTCCATTTGAGGAGTTCTTTCAGTTTTTCAATCAACTGGCCCTCGATAAAACAAAGGTCACCTGCTACTGTCTGTAAGTAGTACTACTTCTGTCATTAAGTCTCTCTATATAGCTCAGCTCTTTCATTACATGTATTTATAATCATCCTCACTATATTATGCAGATTGAAGATCGCCAAATTGAAGAAAAGAAAAGTCGATGATATTGGGTTCATTAACACATATCTCATAGATGCAACTCAGGTTAAATTTCATGCCGCAGATACCGAGGCCAACTTGCTACAATCATTGGTAATAAATGAAAACAAAGATATAATACTCTTTCCTTACAACTTCAAGTGAGTGTTACTGTCTTGTGCGTATTCGGTTTCCCTTATATATTAGTCAAGGTTATAGTAATGTAATTGATGAGTTATGCATGCGTGTGCAGTTACCACTATATTCTCCTAGAGATTAAGCTTGAGCAGGGACTAGTAACCGTCTTAGACTCAAGATGAAAAGATCCCCAGGACTATGCGGACATGAATGAAATGCTCGAGAAGTAAGTTAAATCGATCATTATCCACCATATCAGCAACTTTGTTCATTTCCTGATATATCAAGTAATTGTTTTCTTTGTATGGCAGGGTTTGGAAAAAATTCTCCAAAAAAGCTCCAGGACTCCCGAAGATGCTGCAATTTAGACACCCGAAAGTAAGTACTATAGTAGCATGTTCCGCGCATCTCCTATTGATTCAAGCGCTAGTTCAATCAATACCATTTGGCATTCTTGCTTATCGGTTTGATTGACCTCTATTTCTTGTAAAGTGGTTGTGGAAGGAACAAGGGAATGATTTCTGTGGATACTACGTTTGCGAGTCCATCTGCCACACGACCTGTGGGCGGGGCTACACTGACGAACAATATGAAGTACGTAAATAACAACATTCACAATTTTATTTTATTACCATCATTTCTGTTGAGTTTCATTCATTCATAGATATATGTATTGACCCCCTTCTTCAAATTAGATGTTTCGGAAGCGGGATGAACTCCTAGCACCAGCTCGCATGCGAGCAATTCAAGAGGAATTGGCGGCATTCTTTCTTGACCACGTGATCGCTGAAGACGGAGAATACTATGTGGACCATGAGTCCGTATGATTATATTTGTAAGAGATAATTATTGTATATATGTTGCCGGTAGTGTCGGATAGATATACGATAACTTGTTGTTCGACCAATCTCTCGGAGAAGGAGAGGTGGTCGATATCACTTCTCTCTGTATGCATATATGTTCATGACGATCTTTTGTTTCCTTCGTTTGCTTACTAGCTAGCTAGTGTGTCTAGTCCTCTCTATACATATGTATAGTACGTAGCGTCGACCAAGCACGGACATAAGAGAGGACACTTCTCTCTATTAATTATAGCTAGCTAACACAATATATGAAACACCTAAATTAACCCCCCAAAATCCCCAAACCCCCCCCCCTTTCAAAAAAAAAACAAAAACCCTAGCCGCAGAAATGCTGAGGCGTAGATGCCTATTGGTCCCGGTTGGTGCCACCAACCGGGACCAAAGGGTCTCCTGCTTGGGCTCCGCGCACAGGCCACGTGGAGGCCCATCTGTCCCGGTTCTGGATTGAACCGGGACTAAAGGGACAGGGCATTAGTACCGACCCTTTAGTCCCGGTTCAGGAACCGGGACAAAAGGCCCTTATGAACCGGGACAACATGCCCTTTTTCTACCAGTGCACCTGTGTCTGGCCAGACAATGTTGGATACCTTCACACCTTGTGGGCCCTAAGAATATCTCTCCATCGTTGTAGGAGAAAATCCCACTCTCGGTCTATCTAGTCCCTGTGAAACTTTTCGATGAGCCCATAAGTTGTCGTTATGATCACCATGTTACATGTGACATTTGAGAAACCCCAATGTCTAGTGTACGGTAAGAAGTGACTACGGTGCTCTTATGGTCTAAGGAGAAAAATCACACGCTAACACTCCTTGTTGTTACAATTGATTACAGATGATATAAACTCAATTCATAACAGACAAGTTTTGGTCAATTCAATATGATCGGTCTACCAATGTCATCATCTCACTGTTGTTTTAGGACTATCGTTTACAATCAATGATATCCTATGATCCGGAAAACTTGATCACCAACAACACTTGAGCTAGTCCTAGAGGGAAGACTAGGAACCTTTTATGTAATTGTTTATCATTCCACACATGCATATGAGTTTTCCACTGAATCACATATTCCAGGATCATAGCGGTTATAGCATAGAATATAAACTCTTTAACTACGAATATTGAAATATAATAATACAAATATTATTGCCTCTAGGGCAAATTTCCAACAGACTACAACTAGAACTAGGGTCAATAATCTAATTTACATATATAGTCTCTTTAACACATATGGCTATCCGGTTGCTCATGCTTTGATCGTGGTAAAGCCTTCGTCATCGGGTATGACACATTCAAATCCGTGCGAATCTTGAGAATTTTCATAAAGCCCTTCTCAACATATTGTCGGACAATGTGATACTTGCGTTCAATGTGTATGGTCTTCATGTGTGATCTTGGTTCCTTTGCTTGAGCAATGACTCTACTATTATCACAATAGGGAGCCATTGTATTCATCACATTTAGGACCACACCAACTTCTTCAAGCAACTTCTTGATCCAGAATGCCTCCTTTGAAGCTTCTGAAGCCGCAATATATACTTTGCTTCTGTCGTAGAATCCGCAATAGTGTTTGGTTTGAAACTCTTCCAAACAATCGAGCCACCATTAAGTGTGAAAACATAACTTGATTGAGATTTATAGTCATCTATATCGGTCATGAAGCTAGCATCGGTGTAACCATTTACAATGATTTCTTCATCTGCTCCATAAACAAGGAGCATGTGCTTTGTTTTTCTAAGTACTTAAGAATATTCTTAAATTCTTGTCTAATGAGCCACTCTTGGATCACTCTGGTACCTGCTACTAACATTTAGTGCATTCTCCATTTTAAACCTCTTTAAAACTTTGTCAATGTACGTGCTCTCTCTTAGTGCTATTAGACGTCTTGATCTATCGCTATAGTTCTTTATATCCAATATATATGCAGCTTCACCTAAGTATTTCAATGACAACACGCTCTTCAAATTGTCTTTTAATGTGCTAAGGAATTTTGTATCATTTCCATTTAAAAATATGTCATCAACATATAAGATTAGAAATACTACAGAGCTCCCACTAAACTTCTTGTATACACAAGCTTCCTCATCATTTTTAATGAAGCCAAACTCTTTTACCACTTCATCGAAACATTGATTCTAGCTCCTTGATGCTTGCTTCAAACCATATACTGACCTTTGAAGCATGCACACCTTTTCGGCGAGGCTGCGAAGGAGGAAGACGTGCGGGACACCTCGAGAGTCCCCTGGTCACCACCTCCAGGACCTGACCAGGGGCTCCAGCACAGACACCGGCAGAGGAAGGCGCCGGAGCTCGGCCAAAATACCCCAAAAGGAAGCGGAAGCACCAGGGGAACAAGCCTTTTCCTGGCAGCTGGAAGAAACGGTGATGACGGCGCCGGGAAAAGGCGGGAAGAACCAGGCAGACGGGCAGCAGGTCACCAGTACGAGACGAATGCGTCGATGTGATCGTACTCCTACTGGATGGCATGCCTCCCGTCTTCAACTTCTCCCCAGGCTTCATCTCCGCCAACACCGCTCCGGAGGAGGCTGAGGCCCCAGTCCGGCGCCCCCAGCAGAGAAACAACAAGCGACCAAGACGGCCAGGGGGCTTGAGGCGTGCCGCGCCCCACCTTGACGGGTAGGAAGGCGCACCTCTCATCGACGTCGACCCCAAGACCTCTAGGAGGGGCAGTGTTGGGATTTCCAATGATCTCCCGCCTCTCCTCCGAGATGAACATCGAAGATACCAAAAGACTCGCCATGTCAAGGACCAAGCTCACTCCCCAAGCATCAGCACCAGCATAAGACAACGATAACTCCCAACAGGAGCCCTGGGGCTGGACCCAGGCTTCCTTCTCCAACATGACCAGCAGGGAACAAGGGAAGAAGCAGGAGAATGCAAAGGTGGACGGCTCTGCCCTCCTCTGCCCCTCCCTTTTGTAGGCTGGGTGGGGAAGGGCAGCCGCTCCATCCATGGATGATCACCGCCCTCCTCCGCCAATTCAAGACAGGCGGGCCCTTTTCAAGGTACTCTCCCATGCCACACGCCTCTGTTACCTACCCCGCATGATGCATGCTGCATACGTGGCTGAGGATAAGGGCGCGCTGTGGGAAGAGTAAATTGACAGTTTCTACCCCGTGCGTTAAAGTCATTCATGGGCCATCACTGGAGCAGCCCCACCACTATTAGCTTTACACCACGCATGGGGAAACCGGAAACTGTCCCGGAATCAAGGCTGATGAAGCAGCAATGGAAAACTCAAGGGGCCAACCCCTTCAGCAACTTTGCCTGTGCATTTATTAGGCCCTACCCTGATGACGCTCAGCAGCGCTTTTAGGATAGGCCCGGGGGCTTCTGTCGGTGCAACAAACCCTGGGTCTATTTGCCAGACTGTGCACAAGCATGAGATCAATATTGAAGCAACAACCCAATTCAGTGACTGAAGGACCAAGAGATTTGAAGAACCAACACGCAGCCTAGAGAGACCAAGATCGAGCCAGAAGAGCAAGAAATCAGCAAGAGAAGGGCCTCCCTTGCCGGCCAGGCGAGCCCGACAAGGGGCAAGGCCACTGCAAGGAGCAGCCAATCCGAGGCACCCCAGCGAGGTCTGTGGGGCTCGAGAGGGCAGAACCACCCCACCAACCACTCAAGCGCGACCCACGTCGTCAATCGGTGCGGTGTCAAGCCGCAAGATGATTAAGTGACAGCCATTCGCTACATGGCAGCCATTTCCTGCGACGTGTCAAGGGAACAGGCGCGAAGCTGCCAAGATAGTCCAGCCAGCCTTGCTGGGCGACTTGTGATGTGACACCAAGCGGGACATTTAATGCTCCCTGTCAGCCCGCAGAGTTAGGTATGATAGCACTGTTTTCTATCATATTAGTGGATAATGACTACTTTGCCATTGTGGTGACCCCTTAATCTATAAAAGGAGGCCTGTGGCACTCGTAGGAGTGGTTGGAAAGTTGATGAACCCAAGCCACCATACGCGCGTAGTCGTTGCGCCCCTAGGGGAACCCTGCCGGGCAAGTGTACTACGCATCACCACGTTCATTCCACCATCAATCCACCAAAGCAGGAGTAGGGTTTTACGCCTCGCGACGGCCCGAACCTGGGTAAATTGCTTGTGTGCTTTCTGCCATGCTGCCGTACACTGATCTGCTCTTTGTGCAAAGCGATTTCCCCCTGCTGAACCAGCAAGGGGACACCAGGTCCCATAGGTGGCCACGGATATCCTGCGACACATGTTGACTAGAAGCATGCAAAGTTCTATCAATTTTATTTTTCTTTTTATTACTAGAAGTAACTTGTTTCTTGTGAGCAGGGAAATATTTTTCAGAGAAGTAATATATCATATACTGGGGACTACGCACACAACCATGAGCAAGAGAATTAAACCATATCTTAGCATCACCCTTTAGTGAGAAGCGAAACAACTTGAGAATATAGTAATAGCAATTTTTTTTCCTCATGAGCAAATAGGGTGGCTATATCATTCAATTTAGTAAGATGTGCCACAGCAGTTTCAGATTCATAACCATGGAAAGGATCAGATTCAACCAAAGTAATTAACTCAGGATCGACACAGAATTC